>NW_026732787.1:120000-329477 GCF_028476545.2 Physella acuta
TAGAGTTGTGGTATCTAGGTCAGGAGGTCAGTTATGTATGTAGAACGAGTTCATAGCAGTCCCTTTGTTGTGTGTTGATCTAGATCTACAGTTTTTTTTTTGTTGTGAAATACTGTAGTGATTAGATGGAGTCGTTTCTATTGAAACCTACAGTTAAGGCAGTAGAGAACGTAGGGATTTGTTTGCTGTGGTTAGGGAGTTGAGTCTAGAGTATTCTGCTACTCAAACGTCACGAGTGTTAAAAGATAACGTCATTGTTCACTTCATCAATAAAGGTTTGTTTGATAATAATCTTTTAACAGAGGTCCTGTCCCGTGAAGTAAAACCTATTAATAGAGAGTAAGAGGCTAAAATAGCTGGCCTTAAAAGAAAAATAATTAGAAGCCAAGAATTAGATGAAGAGATACAGTTGAAGAGGTTGGAATATGAGTTCGGTTCTCTTAGTAGTGTTGTGAGGTCGGAAGTGGGACCAACACAAATATCAGTAGCCCAGATTCTTGCCAAGTTCGGTAAATTGGTACCGAAATTTAATGGGTTAGACTTAATTGTTTTTTTTTCAACTCTTTTGAAAGTTTAGCACGATCTTGTGAGTGGCCCGACAATGCTATCACAGCTTTGTTGAGCACTGTTTTGGTAGGAAAAGCTGCGAACACATTCCATGCACTCTATCGAGGTGTTCAGACTACCAGCTGGTCAAAGCTGCCATTTTTAAGGCCTAGGGGTCATCCATAAATGACGTCACGCTTTTTTGACGATTTTTACCTCCCCCCCCATCCCCTCCGTCACACGTCTTCACACGCCCCGCCCCCTTAAAATGACGTCACACCTCAACCTACAACCCCCCTCAAAATTGCAGTTGAATATTTTAAAAACATCGATATTTTTCCGAAATATTGTCTAAACTATTGCAATTTATTAAAACAGTTATCTAAAACGCGAAATAACGTCTAAAATTCGTTTTCTAACATTGCTTTTTTATAATGCAAAAATGTGACGTCGCAAGATCTGACCCCCCCCCCTCCCCCTCATCACACATCGTCACAAAATTACGGACCCCCACCCCCCTACGATTGTGACGTCATTTATGGATGACCCCTATAAATTAACGCCTGAGGCTTACCGGACCGAATTCCGTAAACGCAGGAACCAGCATAGCCAATCCTACGTAGGGTTCCTGTTTGAGACAGAAAAAGTCTTCTCAAGGTGGCTCAGCTCCGAAAATGTCGAGGATTTCGACAGATTCAAATATCTGATCCTGAGAGAGGATTTCCTGAATGCCATACCTGAGGAGATCCGTCTGCACATCCTAGACCAGGGGTCGGCAACCTTTTGATACGCAAGAGCCAAAAGTCACAATTTACAAAATTTCCCAGTTTTAAAGAGCCACATCATTTTTATTTCAATATTTGGTATTTGATTAGAATTAGGTAAATAAATTTGATTTGTTATTTAAAATAAATAGCTTTAAATATGAAATAATATTTATTCATATAAAAACATAGACATGTTTTGCCAGAATAATAAAATTAGTAATCCAATAATATTATTCTTGGACTAGCTAAATCCACTTTAGAAGCTGGTAATTTTTTTTTTACGCATATCACCGGCTCAGGAGTTGTCTCCAATTAGCCAGTCAGGCCTCAACACGGCAAACGCCGACTAACTGGCTTGGATATCGGTTTGAATAACTTGCATCGTACTCCTCTATCCTTTGTTTCTTACCAGGCTTATCTTCCATCCCATTGAACGCAGGGTAAAGTCGTACCCCACCGTCCAGTAAAAAAGAAATTATATAACTATTAATATTTTTGCAAGGAGCTGGAGAGCCGCATCTGGACGTCAAAAGAGCCGCATGCGATTCGCGAGCCGCAGGTTGCCGA
Source organism: Physella acuta (assembly GCF_028476545.2). Classification (NCBI taxonomy): domain Eukaryota; kingdom Metazoa; phylum Mollusca; class Gastropoda; family Physidae; genus Physella; species Physella acuta. Next base: position 121,881 of record NW_026732787.1, read on the forward strand.
CCCCTGTCCTAGTCAACAGGATATTTGATATCAAGAAAGCAGCGGAGTCTGCAGATACGTACGAGCTGGTTCACAAAAAAACACAGGGGTCTGGTAACCGACTTAATCCGGTACTCCCCCTCATGGGCAACAGTCCCCCTGTTGGCCAATCGCTGAGGTCTCGCCAGACAATACAAAATCCCAGAACCACAGCCAGTCAACGAGTAGCATGGACACTTCATCAAAAAATGTTATCCGTGGCAACGAGACAACAGAGAGGTTATACGTACATCGGCGCGTAACGCTCTCCCCCATCAGCAGCAAGTCCAAAGGTGAACCTCACTCGTCGTGATGACACTACACCTACGTGTCAACAGGAAGGAAATAAAGTTTCCACCGCCTACGTTCAGTTATCTTTTGACTATCCTCTCCACTGACCAGCTACTTCATAGACGCTTCTACTGAAGGACTCGATGGACATTACACCGGAAACTAATACTGGTGATGTTACCATTATTCAAGGAGTGGGGGCAGAACCCACTGCAATCCCACTGCATAAATTTACCCTGACACATCAGCGTGTTATTCCCCTAGATTTTATTCACGAGCCCACGTTGAGTTTTGTTGTGTGTCTGACACTCTTGTGTAGTTGACATCTGTTATTAGCCATCCCAAAACAAACCCGGGGCGAAATCGCACCATGACGACGTGCGACGTAACCGCCTGATTCAACTTAGTAAACGACTACAGTACCCAACTTATTCATAGTCTTTTGAACTCATTTACGCAAACGTAGGTACCATTGCGAACATGGGAAGGCCTGGGGCGCCAAATCGCACCCTGTCAGGGTGCCGGAGGACGCCCGGATTTGATTCACTTAAAGACTATAGTAACCTATCTTGTCCATAGTATGTCGCACTGTTAAAAACGAAATTATGCAGCAAAGCACTCACATGATAGCCCAGGGTGCCAAATCGAACCGTGCAGGGGCTCCGGCGGACGCGCCTGTTTCAATTTAGTGAACAAAATTATAATACTCCAAGCTTATCCGTAAATGGAAGAAATAAGCACATAGGATTTGTAGGACCTGGCTTATTAAATGTTATTAATTTTAAAAAATAATTAGTTAACAGTATGTTCAGTGTATAGAATAAATAACAGGCAGTATTAAAAATAACAACGACATTGCAATCTCCGCTAATTATGTAATTTTTTTTCCTAACACCAAAACAAAGTAATAAAAAGTAAATTCTTTCTTCCCCAATTCTAATGTTTTTTTTAAAGGGAAGTAGCTGTGTTTTCCAAATCTAGCGACGTTATGAGAACTAAAGGACAAAATGCAAATACGTTTCAGACACAATTTTAGAAATTTTATAAACGTTGATACGCGGTTTTTTTTAAATTTTATGTAATGTCCATAATTGAAAATTATTATTCTAAGTATATAAAATGAAAATAGTTTTAAAAGACTTTTAAATAGTAATTTTTTAACTTATACATTTAGACAGTGAGCGCTTTAATAATCAAACACTTGAATCCATCGAGTATCTTTTTTTTTTCGTTTTTATAATCCACCACAAACATTTTACAAACATTTTACAGACAAACATACATAATTTAACGTTATATATTAGATTGGACGACAAACATTTTACAAACATTTTACAGACGAACATACATAATTGAACGTTATATATTAGATTGGACGTTTAATATTACTACTTAATAGAAGTATTTAATAATACGTGATATGTCATCTGTTTTACATTTCCTTATTTGAAATATTTGTTATCGATTGCCTACTAACAAAATGAAATTGTTTTTAACTTAACAAAGTTTTCTGTGTATAGTTTTATTTTACATTAATAAATTACGTTGAAAATATTTTAAATTCTTGTTTCATATGACTAAACATTGACTTAGACAGCAATAGATTTTGAATGAGTTATATATATATATATATATATATATATATATATATATATATATATATATATATATATATATATATATATATATATATATATATATATATATATATATATATATATTCTACCACACCAAATTTGACGCACCTGGGGCGCCGGAAAGTGCTCTATCGGGCACTTGACCACTTTGTTCTCTCTCTCTCTCTCTCTCTCTCTCTTTATATATATATATATATATATATATATATATATATATATATATATATATATATATATATATATATATATATATATATAATTTGGGGTGATAGAACACGAGGGCCGGTGACGGTTGGCTGAAAAGTCCACGGAGAGGGAGTCAAAACTAACCTTGACTGACCTGCGCTTTATATGGGCTATATTACGAAAAATACTTTTGTCGAACTACCCCCCCCCCCCCCCTTGATATTTTGTGAGGTGGTAGGAGATTGTCTAGGTGTGTCAGAAAAAACTCGGTATATCCGGGAAAAATCTGCAAGTGGGTAAAAACTGACTAGTTGTATTTCACTAAATAATCTTTGTATTTTATGGGAAAATCAGAGGGTCATTTTAATGCGGATTATAGGGTATTTAAACTCAGTATATCTGACTAATTTTTTGCATGCTCTTAGGTAAATGGCTTGGCCTTTAGGGAAAACTGTCGGTTTGACTCGAAGCACTCGACGAGGGCTAAAACATGACCGCGAGCAAAAAATCTCCTTATTTGAGCTATATAACGAAAAAAAATTCTTGCTGAACGACCCCCTTGATAGTTTGTGAAGTGGTAGGAGAAAATCTGGGAAAACTTCGTAAAGTGGTCAAAAGTGACCAGTTGTATTTCCCTATATAATCTTTGTATTTTGTGGGAAAAACAGAGGTAATTTCAGCAGAGATTTTAGGGCACTTACGGTCTGCACATCTGGCTAATTTTTTGCAAGCCCCTAGATAAATAACTAGGCTGTATGGAAAAACTGTCGGTTTGATTCAAAGCCCTCGACGGGGGCTAAAATATGTCCACGAGTGAAATTCTTATTATTTCAGCTATATAACGATTTTTTTTCTTTTAAACGACCCCCATTGATATTTTGTGAGGTTGTAGAAGGACGCATTGGGGTGTCAAAAAATACTCGGCATATCTGGGAAAACTTGGTAAAGTGGTCAAAACTGACCAGGCGTATTTTCCTATATAATCTTTGTATTTTATGTGAAAAACAGGCTATATTCAGCACACATTTTAGGGTACTTCACCTCTGTACATGTGACTAATTTTTTGCATGTCCCTCTATAGATGTCTAGGTCGTATGGCAAAACTGTTGATTTAACTAAAAGCCCTCATCGAGGGCTAAAAAATGACCGCGAGTACAATTCTCCTTATAAGATATATATATATATATAAATATATATAAATATATATATATATATATATATATATATATATATATATATATATATATATATATATATATATATATATATATATATATAAATTGACGAACGATCCCCCTAATATTTTGTGAGGTTGTAGACGGACCCTAGAGGGAACAAAAACACTCTATTTGCGTCGGAAAAAACCCTTAGGATCGTTAGATTTGTCCAGATTCGATATTTTCTTATATAAACAATTGTTTGTGAAAAAGTATACAAAGAATACGTCATTCGGTCTATGTACACTGGAGGTTACGTATTAAAGTAATCATTTTTAAATAATTTGTATACTATTTATAGAAGAAACAAAAACCACAATGTATAGCATTCGTTTAAAAAAAATTCGTTATACATTTAATTATTTATTTTAACTGAAATTATAAAAATTAATTGTAAAAGTAAATTTAATATAATATATGAATTATACTATTATTGAAGCCATAACAGTTCTAATTATCTTGCGAGTTATAAGTTTACGAATATACCATTACTGTCATGACATGAAATTACTCAGACTGTTTAAACTTAGGCCGTAAACACTCCACATAACAGCCAAACACCAATTAATTAATCATTAAAATTCTCGTCAGTGTTTTGTAAACCTAAGCGAAGCTAATCATGTCTGCTAGCGTTTCAAAGGAGGATCCTTCCCTTTTATAATATACAAGACAGTTTCTGAAAATGTTATTAACAAAGAATAGATGCCCTTAAGCGCTAGCCTTGTTAAGTTGCCGCCCGTGTTGACAACCTACTTACTGACGCCACTTAAAATATTTTATAATAGGCAGTGAAAGTAGCCAGGAGTTTTTATGAAGGGGGTCTTCAAATTTTCCTTATATATATATATATATATATATATATATATATATATATATTGAAAATAGTATGGTAGATGTTTTAAATGTATAACCAGCAATTATTTAAGGAAGAAAAATAAAAAAATAAAAGCATATTCGAATGTAGAAAAACAGTTTTAATTATGCAACAGGAAAAGTGTTTATAGTTGTGTAAAAGAACCCACGAAACAATGACGTCACGTTAACTAATAACGTCATCTGCCGAATTTAGAAAAAAAGAAATTAACTATTTCATTCAAATTTGATTTAGATCTACGTACGCTATGAAAAGTATACAATACAATTTTTCCGACCTAAATTTATCAAATTTATTTTGTCTATTTGGATTCTAGATCTAGAGATTCTAGATCTAGACTAGATCTAAATCTACGCAAAAACTAGACGTAGACGCTAAGACGCTAACATCTAGATTTAGAATATATCTACTTTAGAATCTACTCCAAAAATAAATTTCTATATTAAACTATTTCAGCCCTTAATTATTTTATAAAATCTTTGTTTGTTTAGCTATGTGACTGGCTAATTTTGGATAAAAAAAATCAATTTGAAAGAATAGGCATATTCGCGTAAGTTAACTATTTTTTAAATACGTCTTTCATTCTCCATGTTTTACAAGGTGCCTAAATAGCTGAGATGATAGTGTACTTAATACTACGCAGGTAACACCAAGTCAAACTAATTTTATTATTATTTTTTATATGTGAATCTTCCGATTGTAGACTATAAAGAAAGGAACTACTTCATTCAAATTTGATTTAGATCTAGATCTATAGATCTACTTATCAAGACGTACGCTTAGAAATATATACAATTCAATTTTATCAGTCAAACTAATACAAATTACTTAAAAACAAAACAATGACCGTTGAATAGGGAGTCATCCATAAATGACGTCACGCTTTTTTTGACGATTTTTACCTCCCCCCCTCCCCTCCGTCACACGTCGTCACAAAAAGTCAGACCCCCCCCCCCCCCTAAAATGACGTCCCACCTCAATCTACAACCCCCCTCAAAATTGCAGTTGAATTTTTTAAAAACATCGATATTTTTTCCAAAATCTTGTCTAAACTATTACAATTTATTAAAACAGTTATCTAAAACGCGAAATAACGTCTAAAATTCGTTTTCTAACATTGCTTTTTTATAATGCAAAAATGTGACGTCGCAACATCTGACCCCCCCCCCCCCTCCCCCTCATCACACATCGTCACAAAATTACGGACCCCCCCCCCCCTCCCCCTACTAGTGTGACGTCATTTATGGAATTATTTAAGTCACTTAATCAGTGTGTGCCTGTGTTATGTTAAATGTGTCGGATTTTTAGCTAAATAGTTATTTCATTGCTTTGTCACTAATATAGTTCAGCGTGTAGTAAAGCACATTGCGTTTTGACCAATACTTTTTTCATAAATTATTTTCTCAAACAAGTACATTTCAAAATATATAGGCCTATAATTCACGTGAAACGGGTATCGATGGCTAGTATATATATATATATCACCCGTCTGATACCCCTCTGCTTTTGTCACTGCTATGAAAATAGAAGCTGTATACACATTTGTTAAAGAGCAGTTATTTACTTACAATTATTAAGAGGTCTGTTTAATTGCATTGTTTTATAGTTTATTATAATGGCAATTCAATGAGACTAATGTACTAATTAATGGAAGATAAAATGCGTATTGTTTAGCTACACTAAATGGGCTACTATGTAAAATACAGAATAAAATGTTAAAAAATAAACGTTGAAAAAAGTTATTAAACTTATTTTCTGATTAAATATATAGATTTCATTAATTATATCGTAGCTCAATAAATAAACACACATGAATTTGTTTTAGAATTACAGAGTACAGATTATTACTTTTATTCTACATATCTAAATTGATAAAACAAAATACGATAGCAAAGCTGGTATAGAAGAAAAAAGTCATATCTGTTTGTAAGGAAAAACGACTTCACTATAGGCTATGTTTATTGCTTCAAACGCTTTTTTGCTGCCCGGTATTTTTCCTCTTTTTCTGAAGTAAACTTCGCCACTACAATTGATGAGATAAACCAAACCCCGATTGGCACTGCTATCAATGGAGCGGCAATAGGTTCTGCTAAAAGTGCAAATGCAGATATCCCAAAAAGACCACCAAAAGTAGTAACACATACTGGCAAGCTACTCGGAGGATTCTTAACTATTTCAATATCTTTTTGTATTTGCAGCAGTTCAGCGTTCATTTCCTCTTTTGTTGAACTTAACCTTTTAATTTTATTCATAATAGAAACAATTTTATTTTTTAAATCCTTAAATTCTTGTGTTCCTTTATCCTGACAGTTAATTTCATCCAGCAGATGGTTCCCTTCATTTGATAGATTTTCGATAGAATTCACAGTCTCGTTGTCTAAATTACTTATAGCACGATAAACCTCACTGTTTAATAGACTTAACTTCTGTTGTATTTTTCGTTCCAACACGGGTAATTTAGCCTCTATGATCAATTTTTCTCTCGACAATACAGCGCGATCAAAATCTTCAGAACGATATCTCCCGCTCAAACTTCGAGTAACTTGAAACAAATCAGACACAGATTTATTTATTTTATTCTCCATTCCGGGATAAACCGTGTTGTAAAACAAAACTGTTCTATAGCTGCAAGCTTCTAAAAGATCATGAAATTCTTTTGGCGTCGTCTGTAGTTTAACCCATTCATCAAATGATACGCCACCGCCATTTAAATCATAACTTGTTCCATGTGTGACTACAACTATGCAATACTCAAAGAAAGCTTTACCAAAGCTTTCCTGTAAGCATTTTATTGTTTTGATATCTTCAATAGTACACTTTCCATCAAAAGTTATGACAAACAGAAGCGCGTCGAATCCATCTGGGCACAATGACATCGAATGGTAAATATTTTCTAAAGTTGTCTTCTCAGCAGTTTCGGTATCGCAAATGCCTGGTGTATCGACTACGTTGACGGTTATTTCATCTAACTCTTCGCATTCCAACTGAGATAATTTAGTACATGAAGTTTTGTCTGCTGAGCTTTTAAACTTTTTGTTACCTAAAATTGTATTTCCTGTTGAACTTTTTCCCACACCAGTCTTCCCAAGGAGAACAAAATTTATTTCTTGCTTTGGTTCGGTTTCAGTGACTTTGGTAGCCATTCGTACCTGTAAAAATACATTCAACACTCAAATAACATACTCAACAAGTTACTGAAAGGAGTTAGTTTTACATAATTATTATTAGTTTTTACTTTCTCATATATGGTGTATAGAGGAAACATTGTAATCGGAAATCGATATCGGGATTTTTACACCTTCCTGATTCGGAAAAATCTTAGTTTTGCTATTTTGTGAGTATGCCTCTGTATTTCTCTGAACACAATAACTCGAGTACCGTTTGATTTATGTTAACAAACTTGTATTATAACTAAATACAGTAAAATTCATATTGTTATCAATGTTTTAAAATAATTCATAAAATCTAAATAGGCGACTTCTCCGGGATTTATATCTTCATAATTTAAAAAAAAAAGATGCGTTCTTATTTGCATATACAAATTTTATTTTATCATTGTATTTTTTAAACAACTATCAGAGCTTGTATTTTCCCAAAGCAGTATATTCTAAGAATTTTTCGTTATTTTCTTGAAAAACACGCGATTTAGAAACAAACGTTCCTACTTTCCTGCCATCTAAGCCCTTTCTGTTATATACGAATTAATGGGTAGCTCTATCTCGTTTTATTTTATTGTACAACCTCACATACTCATCTTTTTCAAATCTTTTGATATGCCTATTCTATAATTAGTGATGCTATTTATTTTAATAAAGCTAACTACGTACATCCAAAAAAGATTAAAGAATTTGTCCTACGTAAACAATGTAGTTGTTCTTTGATGTTATGATCAAATATCTTCTTTTTGTATCATTAATTGAAATAAAGTCAAATACTTTCACATACATTACCATACCATGCAGGTAACATGTATATCATACTTTTATCATTGTAAGTTTAACAAAGACAAATACATGACTCCCTTTCCGAACCTCTGATCATTAACTAGTCAAATAATTTAAATTGATTAAGTATAGAAATAAGCTACTACCAAAGGTATAAAAAAGTATAGACAAATCACATTTTAACAGAATGCTTAATATGTTTCAATAAACAATGAACATCCTACGTTACGGTTTTAAATTTAATAAACCTGGTTTTATGTTGTTTTAGTAAACGTATTACTAAAGTATTATGTCATATAGTATAGTAAATAATCAGATAAATAACAACTTACTTTACTCAGCTATACTAATATGATACTATAAACTAAAGCGCACTTCAGATATAGCCTATAACCACTTGAAATAGTGTGATGTGAATCAGAAGTCTGTTATTTTACACAGCTTCTGACTGCTATTTATACCCCAGCGGTTAAAAGCCACATGTGACTCTCTTAAAAAAAGGGCGTGGTCTTGGTTTCCCCCAAGTTTTCGATAAGCGATTCAGGATCTAAATATGGCAGAGAAATCCCAGAAAATATGAACATGTTTTCCTAAAAATCGTATTGTGTTTTTCTTAGGTGAAGATCTGCCGCCTTACGGGTCTGATCGAGCTAGTCCTGTCTGCTAGCGTTTCAGAGGAGGATCCTTCCTTTTTATGATATAACAAGCTAGTGTCTGAAAATGTTATTTGCAATGAATAGACGCCCTTATGCGCTAGCCTTGTTTAGTTGCCGCCCGTGTTGACAACCTACTTACTGTCCCAACATGAAATATTTTATAATAGGAGTAGCCAGTAGCCAGGAGTTTTTTATGTAGGGGGTGTTCAAATTGTCCTTATCATATATATATATATATATATATATATATATATATATATATATATATATATATATATATATATATATATTAATATATTATAAATATCACAAATCACATTTTACTAATAGCCCGACAATAAAACATATCTTTTCAATTACACACATAATTGTGATTAAGGTTTAATAAAGAATTACAAAAGCATTGACAATAGGACATATATTGAATTGTGAAAACCCTCCACAGATATGCTTTCCAAACGAGACGTCTGAAATGTAATCGTAGGTGGTCAGTATATGGTAAGGGGAGACAGTCGGTGAGGACATGCAAGAAAGATGACCAGGTCAGGGTGTGTTTTCGTACATTAAAATCTTGGCTACTGTATTGAAAGACTGTGTTGGCTCGGTCGACTTCAACTGTCGATTATTGACAACCTACACTTTGCTGGTAAAATACATTACATAAATAACACGATTTGATAGAATAAGTAATCTGATTAAACATCGACAATGAGCGGCATATACATTTATGCCGAAAAACGTCATTACCAGAAACTCAAACAGTTTAGTGCAGGCATAGGGTTAAATGACAATATTTCGCTGAATTTCGATCATTCAAGTACCTTGGCGTCATAATATTTGATCACGGAACAAAGCAAGAGGTACTTGCAAGAACTGCCCAAACAATCGCAGCCATCAGTAAGTTATGAAGCATTTAGCAACGTCCTATCAAAAGCAATATCACAGCTGCCTGTTGCAGTTACTTAAATCAGCAGAAGACCGAGAAAATCCTCCGTGATGCCCCAACCATCCCAGGGGTTAAGAGACAATTGACTGATCACTTAACTACCCTGTCTCATTAACCCTACATTTTCTATCTCTGCCCCTCCTAACCGTTTAGGTCTTAGCGCATCAAATAATGGCTGTCTTTGTGTATTTCATTTCGTGTTTTCCCAAATTTACTTCACATGTCACGTGGGGATGGGTAGGTTTGCCTTGCATTTACCCCTCTTCTGTCACTATAGGTCTATATCTCTACCCAGCATACTCCTAAGTGTGGTATTAATATCACTCTACACAATTACGGTTTGGTCAGTCCATATGATTTATAGCCAACACAGAGTGACCATAGCGTCAGTTTTTAGATGTTTAACATTTTTTTAACTAAGGGTTTCATGGGGGGGGGGGTGTTTAACCCCTACCTATCACCTCCCTCCTCCACATGTCTACGCCACTGATAATAGGTTAGGTGAACGACATTCATTCCAGAATTCATGCTTTTTTTTATTTATCACGTACCTTTAATTATTTTCCAAGGAAACTGCTTTCAAGGAAACTTCATTGTCAAGCTAACACCTTTAACCTTTAAGGTTATTGCGTTTTATTTTATTCTATATTTAGTTTTCTAAGCAAGGTCTGTGGGAAACAAGTTATCTGCATACATCCATTGTGTATTTGGTCATGCATATATTATCATGAATAGATCGCTTGTTGACCATCGTAAATGATATTGCTGCATAATTACCTTTGTACCAATTTTTGTCTAGGATTCGCAATTGTTGGTAGAATATTGCAGATGTTAAAAATGTTTATTAAAATAACATGTATAATGTACTGATTTGATAATTATTAAGCAAGACTGCAATATTCAAAGATTTAAAAAATGCAGCCAAAATAATCATGGCTATTGTTGTATTTTTAGACTTAACTCTTTGAGTCTTAACTATATGCTAAAAATTATTAGATTTAGGTTTAGAAATAAACATTTTTTTGTTACTTTGATTTCCATCACCCGCCCCTGCCTTTAATAACAATATATTTGAAATAATAATTATTATTAACATGACCATTTAAGTTGTTTTAAAGATCGGTTAAATGACAGTGTACTATTAATAACTACCTTTGTGTTGAATAACGTCACGTTTGGTGCTAAAAATATTACAGTCAGAAAAAAACAAGTTTGTGCACAGCCTGACAGTTTCCGCTCCAGTTAAACATAAAGCCTATTTTCCCACTGACAAAGGATTTATTTTAAAAGAGATAAAATGTATATAATCCTGCGGATTTACAGAATTATGTTGAACTGACTTTTCTTGAAAAACCCTGTTTATGTTGTTGTTTTTTTTATAAAATATGTAGGGTATTGCGTTTGTTAATATTTTGTGGCGCTGAGAAGGTGACGTATGCCCACTTTTTTTTAAACGAAACTAGTTTAAAGGGTTAGCTCATAAATCGTTGAAAGGCTATAAAGACACACTCATGCAACAAGGTGGCCGCTCACTTTGTTGCCGTAAACACGGCCTAAGGGACAAGACAGCCACCCAACGTGGACAATAAAACTATCATCGTTAGTCGATAGTTATATTTGGTCACACTCTGGTGATCACATGACAAAATTTTATTTAAACGACAAAGGTCATTGCGGAGCAAAGTTAATCATATTGTGCACGCTAACAAAGCAGTATTAGTGGTGATAATCCAGCTATGGCTTCTCATCAGAGGCGTAGCGAGGGAGGGGGGGCGGGTGGGACATATATGGGTTGGAAAAATATATTGAAAGCTTGAGGGGAGTGCAAATCGAAATCCTGAGGGGGGGGGGGGGTGCAAATCGAAAGTTTGTCCCCGGGCGCCGGGAAGGATCGCTACGCCTCTGCTTCTCATTATATCGCAGAAAGGCATCAGAACTTTTATGACGACAGACCTACACTAGACAACAGCCAGCAAAAAAAGTTAACATTACGTTTGTTTTTATGATGCACTAAAAACATAATTTTTACATTACGATCCTAAGGCAGGCCCAATCACTTTTTGAAAATTATGTCAAGTATTTGAATATTAATGTGATTACGCCTTCCATCATCTCTAATGTTTTGTGCATTTTCATGTCTTATACATTTTATATACCGATAATGCTATTTTTTTAAAAATTAGTTTAACGTAGTCATTTAGTATATTTCACGATTATTATGAGTAAAAAGTTAATTTTTTTTAAAAAGCAAACAAAATCCACCTGACAATTAAAAATAAATGATAATTTGACTAAATCCTCCTAAATACAATAATATTTAGCTTTGAGATATGTTATCTGAAATCATTTAACCATGGTATTATTTGTCCATTATGTATTTTCTCATGAGATCTTTTGTCCTGAGATCATTTGTCCTGAGATCATTTGTCCATGAGATATTTTGTCTGAGATCATTTGTCCTGAGATCATGTGTTCTCTCACCTAGCCGACATACAAATAACTTTTGTAATGATTTTTAAAGTGGAGACAAATATTAAACTCTAGACATGTACAGAATCAAACAACTATTTACCATGGTAAAGGTATATTTCTTTTTTCTAAGTCGCATATAAATGCATATTTGAAATGCTATTTTTTCCACACCAACAACGGAGTTCGGCTGGACATACATGTTTACATCTTCCGTTTCAGAAAACTCGGCATAGGCCCTTGATTTGTGTGGCTCTATAAATTTACAGTTCACAAGCACGATTACGAAATGTGTACCAGTCAACAGTTTAAATTTGATTTGCCAAGCATTTAATTCTTAACTAATAGTTGTAAAAAGCGTTACCTCTTGTCCTAATGAATATTTCGGAATAGTTTTGTGTGATACCAATTTCATTTGCAGCCCAAATTTTTACATTTAGGAAACGTGCGTGTATATCGTCGTTAATTAGAGCAAAACTTGTTGTTACATTGGTTTTGTAATGCCATTTTCCTGAGACGACTTCCAAGACATAAAATAAATAGTCGCCTCCATGGACTACTTTAAGCAGTGGCTGTAAATATCAATAGTTGTTTAAGTAATCTTATTGACTATTAAATCCAAATTTGTAAAACTTATTACGATAATTTAACATAATCTTTAATTAGTAATTTGACAACTGACGCTACCTTCCAAGTGTTTGTAGATTTCTAGATTATCTAATTTGTTGCTTGGTCGGAATTGATAAAAGCTAAACTTGTTTAGTTCTGGTGCTTTATCGGGAACTAAACAAAATAAATAAGACATTAAATCATAGAAAATGTGGAGTGCATTGTTTGAAAACATCGTTTTATTTATTCAAAAGAAAAACTTAAAGTTTTAATATAATTCAGTTTAATTGAAGCGTTATAGAGATTTTTATTTCACTTTGAATAATCAATGTTACATGAGGAATTGCTCATGATATCTTAAATAAATATATAAAAAAAACGGTAATTACTTATTCTGTCTTTGATTAATATCGAAATTAAAATATCACCAGACCACTTACTGTGTTTATTTTTATTTCTGTTTCCAAATCTATGGGCAATATTATGAGCTACACTGCCGCTTGTGTCATAAAAGACGTTATATTAAGTTTCAGATATTACCTAAAATAAAAATGTGTATTTTTAGATTAACAATGTAGGTTGTTTTTATATTCTGTGAGTGGTCGGTTACTCTAAATCCATTTCAAAACATTGAAATAGAAGGATTTTGTTTCTAATATATATATATAGGCCTATATATATATATATATATATATATATATATATATATATATATATATATATATATATATATACACATATATATATATATATATATATATATACATAATGCATAAATGTCCTGCCAACTAATTGTACACAACCAATAATGATGTATCGCTGAAAACGTTATTAATTGTGTTCACTAATCATTTTCACTGTAAATTAAACGAAAAATTGACAAATAACAGAGCCCACCTCGATAAACGTTCGAGTTTCCAGCTGTTCCACGATAAATTCTTGAAACTTTGTGTTCTGTGTACATAATTCTCTCATTAGCAGGTCGCCTTCAACATAAGCCTTGGGATTAAGACACGTATCAGTTGTCCGAGACTCGGAAGAAATGATTGGTTCTAGATGGTCGTCAATTACTGCTCGAAATGCAACATGTACTCTTTTAAATATAAAGTACAAAGTCAAATATATATATATATATATATATATATATATATATATATATATATATATATATATATATATATATATATATATATATATATAGGCGAATGTGTGTATGCATACATTAAGAAATTAAGTTAACCATAACTTACGGTGCAGTGCATGAAGTGTTAAATGAATCCAACAGCCAAAACAAAGCAGCAGAGAAGCAACATACATTATGAGATATTCCAGGTCTTTTAGTTTTTCGTTAAGTGAGAATTTAAAATGACTAATAGATAACCACTACTTGATGCAGTTGAATGGCAATTTTAATTATTTATGTTCTAATTTATACTGCTGTGTTAATAACGGTTGGGTTATCTAACGAAAATATTTTCTAACGGAAATATTATCACACGGAAATATTTTATATCGGAAATATTATCTAACTGCAATGATAACATTATAACAACGACCAATTCATGTTACTGCTTGCCAATATAGCTCTGGTATGGCACCTTACTAATTAAACAAACATTTGTCACACTTAGTATGTTTCTAAAAATACGTTCAGGTACTTAACCTACTTATTTCGCTGGGAATTTCCGAAATTGTCTTATACAAATCCTCTTAACGTAACACAAAACAAAGCTGATTTAAATATATTAAAATCATTAATACGTCGTAGAATATTTTGGAAGAATAGAATTACATCAAATACGTTTTCAGAATGATAAAATGTATAAAATTCTGTTTAAATCCTTGACACATTATGCTGTACACAGTCACACATATTTTACCAACACATCCATATGCACGCTAACTCTATGTAAGGTATACTTTATATCTTTAGATAAAAAAATAAAAAGCTAATGTAAATAATTGTCTAAACTTGATGTGCATCAAGCGTGCACAAGCGATGTACAAGATGAAGTTCAATCATTTACACAATATCTGAATTCGAAGTTTTAAAGAAAACGGAGGCCTTTTGCATATTTCTTTTTTTTTAAATATGAGTAATTCTTAAATGTTTTTAAATAGAATGGCAATTACATCAACACAAAATTTCGTTTTAAATTGTATATTATAAAAAAAATTCTAACATTCTAAAGTTAGATAACAGTGAAAAAAAATGTAAAAGTCGATTTCCTCATAATCAAACAAGAGATTCAGCAAGTTTTTTCAATATAATAATGGTTTTAATGTTTAAATATAGTTCTTTGTAATTTAGCATTCGCTATAGTAAACTGAGAGCTACCTGCACATACATGTGGCTACAACGAAACATATATAATCATCAACTACCATTTCATTGAGCTAAATTATAAACGGGTGAGGGGGGGGGGGGTCTAGCATTTCTGTTTTTCTTTATATTTGTTTTTTTTTCTTTTATTATTAGCTGGACTATCTACTTAGTGACTTTTCTAGTAATAAACATTACATCTTAAGTTTATCAGATTCTATCAATAAAACGAAGACTTTATTTTCTTTTTTGAAACGAGACTTTAAAAAAAAAAGACTTAAATAAGATTTGTCACAATATAGTTGATCCCCTTCTACTTCCCAACACCTTATCTCCCTTGAATTGGTCTTTTAAATGTGTCTGCTGTCTTAACCTCACCCACTTCCCAACAGGAGTTGGCTGTATTTGTGAACAACAACTCCCCTTACAACACAATTAATTGTATAACTAATTATACTAAAATATTTCACCAGCTGGTAGCAATCAAGTTCCACAACCCTGTCAATATATTTAAAATTGTAATTTCTTCCTTTATCTCCCATAAATCAGAATTTATGAAGAGGCTGTAATATATTGAGATAATTGTGAGGTCAAGGGAACTCACTCTTCTTGTGTTGGTTATATTTATAATGTTGTTATTATGAGTGATGTCCCTTGTGTATTGTTCTTCCTCTTCCGTTAACGAATAAAGATGTCTACATGTTGGTGGCTTCTATCTCCGTTGTGTATTCCTAATCTATTATATCTGGCGACGAAGATAAATGATCCACTAGAAAGAGCACCTACTTACGCAAAAAAGAGGTTTGCTAGAGCATATTAGCTAAGTATTTCTAGGATAATGGCGCTGTATGGCCAAATAAAAGAATTTGATTCGAATGATGAAATCATTCATGATTATCTAGATAGGTTAAGTTTTTACCTTGAAGCAAACAACGTGACGATAGAAGCCAAAAAGAGAGCTGTTTTGTTAACAGTCATAGGGCCTAAACAATTTAGGCTACTAAAAGACTTATGCGCACCAGCTAGTCTAACTACCAAGAGCTTTAACGAGCTGAGCAAATTGCTAACAGACCACCATGCGCCTACCCCATCAAAGTTTCTATGTCGAGCTAGATTTGACAGTAGGACTCGTCAACCAAACGAGTCAATATCAGAATATGTTGCTGCTTTACGTCATCTAAGTAGATTCTGTGAATTCGGAGACACGCTGTCTGACAGACTATGTGAAAAGTTTGTGACAGGTGTAAACAGCCCTGATGTTCAAAGAAAGTTGCTGCTCGAGTCAGATCTAACATTGGAAAAAGCAATACAACTTGCAACTTCATACCAGCAGTCATCCGATGCGGCGAGATCTCTAACGTCTTCAGAGATCCATGCAGTAAACAGCAGGTTAGTCAATAAACACCAACCCCATCAGAGCATTTCACCTTATGCTAAACAGCCTGCACGTTTAAAGCCTAGATCTAAATCTAGTAATAATTATCAAAAATGTCATCGATGCAAAGGTCCCCATGCATCTCATCGGTGCAAGTTCAAGTCTGCAACTTGTTATAAGTGCAGTAAGCAAGGTCACATTGCTAAGGCCTGCTTTGCAAAGTCTTCGTCTGTTGCTAAATCTAGCCAGTCAAGACAGTACTGCAACCAAAGGCAGCACTATGTTAACTCTCACCAAGACTACCTAACCCAACCAATGAACCACTCTACCTGTGAAAATGCTCAAACTGATTCGCAGCCGGATTTCAGCCTGTTCTCTGTGAAATCAATAAGTCATGCTCCCATCAATGTACCAGTTAATATCAACGGTAAGAGCATCAGCTTCCAACTTGACACTGGAGCATCTCTAACAGTCATCACAAAGAAGGACTTTGACGCTGTCACAGGAGGATCAGTGCCTCTACAACCATGTCACAAGTGTCTAACAACATACACTGGTGACAATGTTCCGGTAATAGGAGAGTGTATGGTTCATGTAAGTTATAATGGTCAAAGTGTTAAACTTCCTATTCTTGTGGTTGAAGGAAATGGACCACCATTACTAGGTAGGAACTGGTTAAGTGATCTTAAGTTAAATTGGGAGAGTATATGTTCATTGAACAGTGCAAAAGAATCTAGTCTTACTTCAATAGATAAAGTTATATCTGAAAATAAATGTGTTTTTGGTAATCCAGGATTACTAAATGATAGAACAGTGAAGATAAGCATTAAAGACACAAATCCAAGATACTGCAAAGCTAGAGTTCCACCTTATGCAATGAGGAATAAAATTGAAAATGAGCTAAGTAGATTGGAATCTAATGGCATCATAAAGAAAGTAGACTATTCCGATTGGGCAACGCCCTTTGTGCCAGTGTTAAAGAAGGATGGTTCTATAAGAATTTGTGGAGACTATAAAACTACACTGAATAAGCAAATAGAGCTAAATAGGTACCCTATACCTAACATTGAGGAAATTTCTTTGAATTTGGCAGGAGGAGACAAATTCACTGAATTAGACTTTAGTCATGCTTACACTCAACTAGAACTGCATCCAGATTCAAAAGTCTATACGACAATAAACACACATAAAGGACTCTACCAATATGAAAGACTATGTTTTGGCATATCATCTAGTCCTGGAATTTTCCAAGCTGTCATAGACAGTATTTTTAAGGATATTCCAAATTTTTGTGTTTACTTTGACAATGTGTACATAACTGGTAAGAATGACACTGAACATCTTAAAACACTTGATAAAGTATTGAAAATAGTTGGTGAAAAAGGTTTAAAGATAAACAAAGATAAATGTCAATTCATGTTGACAGAACTTAGTTTTCTTGGTTATATATTGAGCAAACAAGGCATCAGACCTCAACCTGAGAAAACAAAAGCCATTAAAGAAGCACCCAAACCTGAAAATACCCAACAACTAACAGCTTTTTTGGGCTTGATAAATTACTATGCAAAGTTCATAGGGAATCTGTCTGGTAAACTATCACCACTGTACAAGCTGCTACAGAAAAATGCAACTTGGCACTGGGGTAAACAACAAGAAGCTGCTTTTAATACAGCAAAAGAGGCTTTGTCTTCTGACACCTTACTAACTCACTATGACCCAGGGAAAAGACTTATATTAACATGTGATGCTTCACCAGATGGTGTAGGAGCAGTCTTGTCCCACATGGATGAGAAGGGTGACAGACCCATTGCTTTTGCCAGTAGATCTTTGAACCAGGCTGAGAAAAATTATTCTCAGTTAGATAGGGAAGGCTTAGGCATCATTTTTGGTGTTAAGAAATTTCATAAATTTCTGTTTGGTAGGAAGTTCACCATCTTTACAGATCATAAACCATTGCTAGGTTTATTTGGAGAAAACAAAACCCTACCTGAGCATGCCTCACCAAGAATTCAAAGATGGGCTATCACACTAACTGCATACAATTATGAATTGAAATACAAACCTGGATCTGAGAATAGTGCAGATAGTCTTAGTAGATTACCTTTAAAAAACCAAAGCCTTAGCTATATACCAGAAGATGTATTTGTTCTTTTCACTATCATGGATAACTCCAATATAAATGTGAATGATATTAAAAGAGAAACAAAAAGATGAGTGCTTAATAAAAGTATATGAGCACTGTAAAAATGGTTGGCCTGAAGAGTCAGTGAATGATGACTTAAGGCCATATTAAATAAGAAATAAAAACCTTTGTGAAGATAATATAAAAGATGGAGAAGATGCAGTCCATTATCAGTCAGAGTTGCCTAAACAAAGTATTTGTAACTTAATAAATGATTATGGTGATATGGCAATTTCAAATGCTTTAAGTAAGAAGGAATGTGATCATCAAACAACTTTGCTAACATCATTAGCACTTACAGAAACTAAAAGAAACTAAAAGGGTAACATCAAAAGTAAATACCAAACAGAAGAAGCTAAATGTGACAATGAAAGAGTAAACAGGTTATTAGCCAAATACCGCACAACTCCTCATATAACAACAGATGTTGCACCATGCGAATTGCTATGTGGTAGGAAAATTAAAACTCATCTTGACCTACTACATCCAACTGTTCAAAGGTCTGTTTCCCAACATCAACATACACAAAAAGTAAATCATGACAAAACATCCATTGAAGAGAATTTGGATATAATGAGAATGTGTATCTAAGAAATAATGGGAGAAAGGAAAAATGGATACCAGGTCAAATTGTTCAATGTACAGGACCTGTGTCTTATAAAGTAAAAACAAATGATGGACTTATTGTCCGTAGACATGCAGACCAGTTAAAAATAACTTGTGCAGATAAGTGTGAATCTGTCAATCCCACCAAATCTGAACAGTTCACACCAACTCAGTTTGTTCCACAACCAAGTTCTGTTGATATGAGTGAACCAAGTTGTCTAGAGTCAGAAAATGTAAATTCTGGAGTTAATGATTTAAATCCTAGACCTCCTGAGATAGAGAATCCAAATGGTCAGAATATTGAGTCACCAAATCAAAAGCCACTGAGAAGGTCAAACAGGACAATCAAAGTCCCAAATAAGTTAGACCTATGATTTTAAAGGTCAAAAGGACTTTGACATCATTGTTTTGTATTTTAATTATGTTGTAACATATTGTGCATTGTTTGTAAGGATGTAATCTACCATAGTGTTCATGTTACAATATAATTGGTGATTTTAGGATACTATCAATTGTTCTATTGAGAGATGTGTTGTTGTATTCTAAGGGTAAAGGGATGTAATATATTGAGATAATTGTGAGGTCAAGGGAACTCACTCTTCTTGTGTTGGTTATATTTATAATGTTGTTATTATGAGTGATGTCCCTTGTGTATTGTTCTTCCTCTTCCGTTAACGAATAAAGATGTCTACATGTTGATGGCTTCTATCTCCGTTGTGTATTCCTAATCTATTATAGAGGCTTTCACTTAGAGTTAACAATATTACAACAACAAAAAATAATTAAAAAGTATTATTTCGCTAATCGCAAAGTGTTTAGTTATACAAACATATTTTTTTAGTTATATATATTCTTAAATTACATTTTGGCTTAAGTGCATCTGTAGATAGACAGAAAATCAAAGATATGGACAGGATTTGTTCAACAAGCCACACAGAGAGACATAAGATATTCACAGGATGTGTTAAATAAGTCACAAAGAGGTTCTAGCTTGAAGTGTGAAGCCATACAAATGGAAATGGGTTAATAGAACCGCTAAGTCAATGCTGGGTGTAATTGGCTAAGATTACCATACAACGAATTTATTCATGAAATAGAATTATTTTGTCAGCATCTTTGTACGTTTTAAAAATACGTTTCAAACAATATAGATCTGCGTGTATTTTCTATAGAATATTACATTGAGAAAGACAGCCTAGCATTACATAGGACAGTGATAAAACATAGATTTTATCATCCAATATAATGTTCGTCAGATCAAGCGAAATGAGTGTGGTACAAATTGCACCACGTCTTGCTCACCTATCTGTTCATCTTAAAGAAATGTGTATAAAATGAAATAAACCAAACTGTACCTTCACATCCAAACCAGATGAATTGATATGATGGGACAAAGCAAATGTGCGGAAACCCAGTGTTTCATTGACTGACATTATATGTGTTAGAAGTGTTTCTTTTGATGTCAAACTTCATATAAGGACATGCGCGTAAAAGTATTGAATGGGAAGAGATTCATTGATACGTTTGACTAATCCTGCTATAGTACCTTAAATTAAAATAATTCACGATAAGTTGCAACAAACCACGTGTGCTAAACAGCCATCTTGTTTCTAGATAACAAAACGATCGCCAGTCGTTTTGTTTACTTTATGTGCATACAGTGGCGTAGCCAGGATCGTCTCAAGGGGGGGGTCCAACTTTTACCCGGGGACAAGCTTTCGATTTGCACCCCCCCCCCCCATCAGACTTTTGATTTCCCCCCCCCCCCCTAATACTTTCGATTTGCACCCCCCCCCCTTCTCAAACTTTCGATTTGCACCCCCCTCATACTTTATATATATATCGAGGGGTCTAACCCCCCCCCCCCCCTGCCTACGCCACTGTGTACATTACGCCTCTGTGTGCATATGCTCTTTGTGATGACTCTAGTTCAGGGTAGATGGTAGAAACAGACTATAGCTTAATTAGCTAAACAGACCAATGTGGGATGGTGAGCTAACCACTGAAGCATGGGACAGTAGTTAGATCTGCTCAGACGCAGTTAGCGCAAGAGAACGGTCAGAGTTAGGTAGAGAATTAGAAGATGTTAGCTAACGGTAGAGTGTAGATGGTGTTAGGATAAGTTAGGGAACAGTTAGATAGAAGTTGTAGTTAGATAGTGTAGCAGATAGGCAGATTTTAGGACATAGTTAGGGCAGTGGGGTAGGGAATGATTGTGTAAATAAAGAAGTATAGAACACTTTGAATCGGACTTGTTTTTTTTTTTGTGTGTCACAGAACTGTACCTGGCACATAAGAAGAGGCGATCCACCCCCCCCCCCCTCCCCCGTTGGAGAAAGGACAAACCATCTTACTCCCTCACACTCTTCTATTTGTTGTTTTAAAATTATACAACTTTAAAAATTGAAGCTTTGACAAGAAATGTACAGTTCATTGTCATCGAAACACTATTAAACACTGTTTAGTACGCTTTATATTAAACTGAAACAATGCATAATGTACATGTCTGTCAGTGTTAAGAACGTACTATGACCATTCCCTTCACCCCCTCATCCCCTTCTTGCTATTCAACTAACGACCAGTTTATAATCTGGTTACAGCATGCTGTGATAGGCTTGAGCGCGTTCATCAGGCTTTACATCGGACTGTATGCGACACATGTGTTAATGTGTTTGCCCATCTCTCCGTATAGGGTTTTCTAGCAACGAATGTAAATACTAGATGGGATAAGCATTCACTTAGGCCTTGTAATTGACCCTATCTACACGGATGTGTTATTCGCGGTTGAATGAACATTGGTTATTTATAACTCATCGGCTCTTGATGCACTATCCAGAGGTGTGTTATGGGAGGGGGCGTGTCTACCTTCATGCGCTTTACCCAGTGTTGTGTAGTAGGCTATTATCAAACGGCAATAAACTTGTATACTTACTTACTTACTTAATCCTCATCACTCCCTGTGGAGTATAGGGCAGCAACAAATCTCCGCCATTCCGCCCTGTCCTGGGCGAGCCACTTTAGTTCATGCCAGGTTTTGCCAGTAGCCTGTACTTCTACTTCGATCTCCCTCCTCCATGTTCCCAGTGGTCTTCCTCTATTTCTCTTTCCGGGTGGGTTCCACTTCAGCGCCATGTTGGGGAGTCTTTTTTTGCTCATGCGTAGGACATTGCCCAGCCATCTCCATCTCCTCGTTCGAACTTCTGAGACAATGTCGTTTAATCCTGTCCTTCGCCATATTTCCTTGTTCGGGACTTTGTCGTCCCACTTTATCCTGAGGATGCGTTGGAGGGATCTTCTTTCAAAGCCTCTAAGTCGGCTCTCTCCTTTCTTGTTTAGTTTCCATGACTGCAGCATAGAGGAGTACAGAACGTACATTTGACTTATAGATCCTTATTTTAGTTCTCTGCTGCAGTGAGGATGATTTCCAGATCTTGGCGAGTCTGTTGAAAGCTTGTGCTGCCATTGCTATTCTGGTGGCAATTTCTTTCTCCATGCTGCCATTTGCTGATATATAGCTGCCGAGGTACTTAAAGTCTTCGACCTCTTCTAGCTCTACTCCATTCGCAAAGGTCTTGAGAGCACTTTTGGTTTTTATTTTCATTAGCTTGGTTTTTCCGGAGTTTATCTTTAGCCCAACGCTTTTGGCAATTTGCTCTATTCTTGTGGTTTTCGCTTGTGTAAACGTGTGTAAGCTACAATTTAAGTAGGGATAGACATTGTATTAAAGTGAGAAGACCGGCTAACAAACAGAACTTAATCTGGTTTGATGATAACTGTTCTGAGAATAACACTCGATTGATAGGATGTGCAATACTTAATAGTCATTAATTCATTAACTGTTGTATAACACACATTCATTTGAATACTTGAAAAAATAAACGATGACTGAGTATGAGTGAGAGTTACGGAAAGTGTGTAGTGTGGTGTGTGTTGGATACGTAGGAACATCCTGGATTATGTAGGTCGCTTCTCCGAGCTTTCCCCCAAAAACTATTTTTAGCTTCTTGACAAATGCTAATTTAATTAGTAAAGCAAAACACGGGGGTTACCAGGGCAATAATGTTAGTAGCTACAAGGACTGGTAATTGTAGATTAATTACCAATATTTTACTGATTATTAGCTATCTATTTCATTATGCAGTATTAGACTAATACGTTTTCAAAAAACTGAGAAGGATGCCATCTTACTGATGAAAAAAAAAAAGCTCGAATCATTGTAAATCATCAAAGGGGGATATGAGTTATCTCAAGCATTTTATCATTGCAATGATTATTTCATTGGAATGCTGGATTTGTGTGGCAGTTCATGCGTCTCAAGGTACGTTATAAATCATTGTTCGTTTTTAATGCATGTTGGCTATAGACCTATATATTGACAGACACATATACGTATAGCTATGTGCATGTGTATATACATCCTATATATATATATATATATATATATATATATATATATATATATATATATATATATATATGCATAATATACATATATATACATATGCATACACACACATATATATTATATATATGGGTTAAATACGTATGTAGATATATGAACATATATATATATATATATATATATATATATATATATATATATATATATATATATATATATATATTTATATATATATATAAGATATTCAACCTTTATGAGTAGGCCTATAGAATTTATAATATATTAACCTATATATTCACTGCGAACACACACATTTTTCCCACAGTTTTTATTTTTCTACCCATATTTTAATTATTACATTCCATTTCAGCAAGCAGGAATGACCAATTTAAGCACGGCGTATGTACTAACACAACACACATGTGTTCATTCGATTCGTGTTCTAATCACAAGGTTTCTTATGATATGGACTTCACAATAGAAACATATGAACATAAAAATGCCGGGGTCGGGCTACTAGAAGTTCAAGATGTATTCCAGGTAGTTACTCGTTTTTGTTCAATAATTTTGTGTTCAATTTTAAATAATAAATCTCGATTATTCTTCATAGCTCATGCTTTTATCCTTGACTGCTCTAAGTTGAAACTATTTTTTTAGTATCTACATGTACATGTAAGCCCTGCTAGGGGGGGATACCTTAAAATCTATCTACCCTTCCCTAGGCTTAACTTACTAATCTGTCCGGTCAGTGCAACCGTGGTAGAACCCACAGTGGTTAAACCCTAACCTTAGTCTAAATAATAAGTTACTAAAATAAAACAAGCTTTTACAGTTAATAAAATTTATTTAACAAAATAATAAATATGGAACCAAAAGTTATTATAAAAAACCAGAATCTAGATCTAGACAAAACACTCAAGACGTACAAAACAAACAGAACTCAACGAAACAAAACACCCAATTTCGGACCACCGTCCTAGAAAGAGGAAAAATAAGACAAATCAATTAAAAGTTATACACAAGACAGTAAGCTGACACAATTGTCAGCCTAAAGAAGAGGCTCTCAAAAGAAAGTAAAATCTACAATAATCCATGACTAAACCCAGGCCATCGTGCTACCACGTGGTCTGGATAAAACAAACATTGAAACTTCTCAAAGTCAAGACTAAATAGATCTAGTATATAGTCACTTTGTATACAAAATAAGCAAACAAAAATATGGAAAACATAATAAAACACTATAAAAATAACCCTACGTTACCATACACCACATAAACGTGACACAGAAACTCTTCAACACACAGGCCTCGACATTCCAGCAGAATGTCTCTCCATGTCGACACACCACATTCACGAACAAAGAAACCAATACTAGGCCTACGAACAAAGAAATCAATGCTACGCACAAGAAAATAGTCCCTAATACAATAATAAGTAACATTCAGGACATAAAGCAAAGTGGAGCAACAATCCAAAACAAAGTTTGCATAAATAATAACATTAAAATATAAACAAGACACAATAACCAGGCTACAAACCATTGTAAAATCAAAATCATATCAGCGCCATAATAGCGGACTACTTAACTAAAAACCACAACAATCCTAAAAGGAACACAAAAAGCGACATTCGCCTTCTTAGTTACAAATAATTATAATAACAGATAAACACACTCCAGCCGCTCACATACATGTATAAACTGCATTGTTTAAGGTAATTTCACGAGAGACAAATTAGTTAACTATTATATCTTACGATTTAAAAGTTTGTCTTCTTTTCACATTTTTTTT
This sequence comes from Physella acuta, assembly GCF_028476545.2. Classification (NCBI taxonomy): domain Eukaryota; kingdom Metazoa; phylum Mollusca; class Gastropoda; family Physidae; genus Physella; species Physella acuta. The sequence goes on from NW_026732787.1 coordinate 147,406, forward strand.
ACAATTAACATATTATTGCAATATGGGTAGTTTATACCTAACACTGCCTGTGTGGAGTTATGAAGTGAGGTTTAGTGCACTTACGGACCAATACTCAATGTCAACACTGGCACACTATTGTGCGCATGACCGAGAACTTATTTTAACGCGACCAAACACAGCCACCCCCCGTCTGTTACACAGGTTGAGGTACAGGTATAATATGGCTAGGATGTAGCTTTGAAGTAGATAACGAATAGGAATGTGAAGCAGCTGCAGGGCCGGCGCTACCTATAAGGCGGTCGCCTTGGGAGCTGTCCGTAGGCGGGCGCAAAAATGGGTTGGAAAAATAAATTGAAAGTTTGAGAGGGGGAGGGGTTGCATATTGAAAGTTTGAAGGGGGGTGCAAATCGAAAGTTTGTCCCCGGGCACAGGGAAGGGTCGCTACGCCTCTGATAATACGGGGACACGAAAAAAAATTGCGGTGTGGGGTGCTTTTAATAAGTTTTGCCTAGGGCGGTTAATAACCTCGCGCCGGCACTGAGTAGCTAAATACTAGCCAACATTACACTAAATATTACAACCTTATAAAATTACATGAATAGACTGGGTAGCCAATAAACATTAGGCCCTCAATCACAGTGTACTAATCAAGTAAGAAAATGTATTGACAAGACTAGATCTATTTCAATATGTACATCTAAATATTTAGATGTACATATTATTGATATAGATCTATATACGGCACAAGTAAATAAGTAAATGATAACCATGGCAGTCTTCAATACACATTGAATAATATCGGGTAATTAAGACTGGGATAATACATGATTTCAATTATAAAAGCTAGAAAAAAGTAGGCTGCAGCACTAATCTTCTTCTTCGTACTTAACTATAATGTTGGAAGAGATTCCCTCCAACACAATTGAGTACACGTGTCAACTTATTATGCGCCATTTATGCAGATAGACTCCGATCTCATCCAGCTTTTCTTTTTGAATTTGCTTCTTCGTTGTTTAACCAATAACAAACTACAAGGCAGCAGTTCTTTTATTTTTGAATGCCTCTCCTAGAAGAGCTACTGTCTCTCTGCTATCGAGCCTTATCCGCTCGGGATAGCACTAATGGCAATTTAGATTATACTGCATTCATTACCAATCTTAGAGACTGGACTATTTAATAGTAGAACGATCTATATAAGTCAATTTTATCGACATTTAGTCTATTGGATAAAAACAAATATATTTAGCTGTTTCCTCCATAGAAATAAACGGAATGAAAAGAATAAATACGTTACCTTTTGTGGAATATAAATCAAGTATAATAACACGTAATAAGCACATGGATAAACAAAAAGAAAAAAAATAATCAACAAGTATAACTATAATAGTTTGAACTAAAATTAAATTTTAAAAATACCTCTACAGCGTTGTTCATACAACAATCTCTGGTTGGAGTTGATCCAGTGGAGACCGCCACAAATGTGCCTGGCCAGAGAAACCCCACTACCCCCACAGTTACCTGCATTGACTGTAGATGTTAAAAGAAATACCACGATTTTTAATGGAAAGGTAAGGGCAGAAGGGTAACATTTTATTTAGGAAACAACTTACATGAAATAACGTCGTCAGATTTAAAGGTGCACTTCACTGCCGTGAAAGATATACATGTAGGCCTAGATACGCATTAATGAAAAATAATGATACACACATTGTTACTTTTAAAAATGCATTTATATTTCACGACTGGACTAATAAAACGAATACAAGATTAATGGAATTTTTAGATTTGAATATTTCCATTTAGACTTTAGCCATTCATTTAGCCACTTGATAGATGTTGACTGGTCGGGCTAGATGTTTTAACGGCATTGACCTCAGTGTTACTTCCAGACTTTTTTCTCGTGGTGGGGGGGGGGGGGGGTAGGCATTTAAAATGGGATTTTTTTTTTGGGTGGGGGCGAAAACTAAAAAAAAATTTGGGGGGGGGGGGCGAACACTGGTAAAAGTTTATATTTTCGGTATAAATTATATTTCGTTCAAGTGGGGGGGGGGGGGGGGGCCGGTACACGTCAGGAAGAAATTTTGCTTGACATGTGCTAAAACGGCAATGGTCCATTAGCCATTCTAATTAGTGATTAGGTTCTGGAGATCAGCAACAGCAAATTGATGATGTACATATTATTTTCATTAATGAACTCTTGATTTTGGCGTATACTGTGGTTTTCGTGTTTTATAAAGCCTCGCCCATCGGACGGTAACAGAAAAAATATAATTTATATAGAAAATACAGTTTATCTTCCTCTTCTTTCTTGTCTATGTAAAAAAAAGATCGGTTAATATCGTCTAGAACGCTGGAGTAAACTTGATTAGGTTATGAATACAGGCTGCTATTAATAAGTCTACACATCGGGTATAAATCTAGTGGCTTAATAGCAGAGGCGTATCCAGGTTTTCGTTGTAGGGGGAGCGAAATGAGCAAAAAAAGGCGCCGAATTTTTAGCACGTTCTATATACATGTATTATATATATATATATATATATATATATATATATATATATATATATATATATATATATATATATATATATATATATATATATATATATATATATATATATATTTTTCAGCCAAGTGGCGCCTTTTTGGAAACTTTATATATATATATATATATATATATATATATATATATAAAGTTTCCAAAAAGGCGCCACTTGGCTGAAAATGGCCGCTCCCCCTGCTCCCCCCCCCCCCCCCTGCGTACGCTACTGCTTAATAGGTTTTGTTTTCAATACGGCAGCTCGTGAGATTTTTCAATAGCCATCACTTCTAAGCAAAGTGACAGTATGAAAAAAAATGCATAAAAAAGTTTAAAATACAAGCTGTTATGTAATAATGCACTAGAAAAGAGAAAATGATTGATTCCCTTGTAGACTAGTGAAAGTGTGAAAAATGAAATGCAAACCCACACGAGTGACCTAAAAACCTACTTTTTAAAAATTTGTTTCCTTTTAGGTTTATAAAAAAGTGAAATGTGCATCCTTTTTTGGCCTTTTTGCAACGAAACGAAGTAAGGGATTTATTGGCTATAATAAATTAAAATATTTCTTCACGCATGAAAACAAATAGAACGTTAATCATTAAATCCATTTCAAATATAAATATGTAATTTATTTTTTAAACTAACATCCTATTTTACAACTTATATTTAGTTTTCAAAATCGAATAAAATTATATAAATAGAATCTTCAGCAAACTTTTACTTTTAAAAGCATTTGTTATCTCAATTATTATGTATCTGAATAAAACGTTTCTTTAAAAAATGGTCTCTAATACATGATCTATGGTGGAAATATTAATTTGTTTTTCAAGTCCCAGCACGACCACCCGATGTAGACGACTTCAGTTTTTCTGTAATCCGACCAGACGATGTAACAGATCATCCCGTAATCTGTGTCACATGGAAGGTAGCTATTATTGTTTAAGTATTTAATTATCACCACAAACAGTTAAGGACTTCGTGCTCGAATTTTAAAGCGTATGACTGCTAAGGGGTCATCCATAAATGACGTCAAGCTTTTTAAATAATTTTCTAACACTGCTTTTTAAAATGCAAAAAGTGTGACGTCACACCATCAGAACCCCCCCCCCCCCCTCCCCTCTCCGTCATCACAGACCGTCACAAAATTACACCCTACGAGTGCGACGTCATTTATGGACAACCCCTAATCCGAAGTTTTCAAGTTCGGATCCCTGACTCACGTTAGGCTAAGTAAAGGCATTATACTGACTAGACGATCCCTGCACACGCCGAGGTTATAGAAATAGGTGGACTTTATTTTACCTGCCCTATGGACCATCAACTTCAAAATGTACTTTACTTATGTTAAATTATTTTATTATAGTTACGTTAAATTTTCCATGCTAATTATGTAAAATTATTACGTGGAATAAGTATCACTCTCTAGTTAATTTACACATAAAGTAATGTAAAACTACTTTCATATCTCCAGCCTTTGTCGCGAGAGTTACATGAGAGCGACTATTTAATTTATATCATAGAAGTCTCCTCCGGAAACTGGCAATACAAAACAAATGTAACAGTGAGTTATGTTCTTATTGAAGACGTTACAAACTCAAATGAAGTGAATGTAAAAATTTGGGCTGCAAATGAATACGGTACCTCAACAAACTATTCTGAAATATTCATCAAAAAGAAAGGTAACAATTTAAAATAAAAGATTGTAATGTAGATATGTTATATGTTGCTTTTAATGTTCTTTATCTAAGTTTGTATCAATTGTGTATAATTTTAGAGCCACACAAGTCCAAGGCATATGCTGAATTCACCAAGGAAGGAGATGTTAAAATATATGTCAATTCACACTCTGTCTTTGGTGTTGAAAAAATAGCGTTTCAAGTGTGTGGAGGGGGAATTGCTTCTACTCGTGATCTTTGCTTCGTAGGTGATTCTAAACTATTTACTCTAATGTAAAATAAACTAGAAATAAATTTACGAATATTAAATGGTGCACAAATGAGTGTCTTTCAGTGTTTCTTCCAGGCATCTCATCGAACGAAATGGAATTTATATAGAAAAGTATATACTTTTAACAGTGTGTAGTGTGTTTAGCCTCATCCCCACACACACTCAAAACCTTCAAAATGTTTTCCAAAAATACAAAGGGGAACATCTTTAGCTATGCTGTAATATAATATGTATGCATCTATTCTGTTCTTACTATTTTTATATTACTATTATTGGCGGGCCTCGGAATCAACATGAAGTCTAAGCCTTTAAACATAATATATTGTGTATAAATGTCTTGCCCCATCCTCTCCGTAACTTACGTCTATTACCGCTTATAACTTGAAATTTTAGCTGTATAAAAAATTACGACGTGAGATAATATAACTAAGTAACGTCAAGTATCAGTCCGTCATTAAACGTCTAGCATCATCATACATTTGCTGCCAATATCTTGTTCTACAAACCTTGGTTCTCATTTTACAGGAAGTTCTCGCTACACAAGTTGTGGATACGGTTGATGCTGTTTTAAAAGATGGAGACATCCTGGAGTTCTTTGTTCCATATCTAAGCCGATTTAAAATATCAAACACTAATTCCAGCAATGAGATCGAGTATACTCACTTACAAAACCTGAATAATTCAGAGAATATTTTAAACATAGTAACATCTTTCCTAACTTTATACCGTCCTGATAATGTAAGCTACGAAACCTTACTAAATAAAAATCTAGAGACCTCATTGGCTATCGTGGAGGGTGGAGAATATCGCAAAATCGTGACTTACGAAGAAGTGAAAGATAAAAAAGTGTTTATGTCAGTGATGGAGGATGGTGCCTGGACAGGGATGGTTCCGATAAGCTGCTATTTCAGTGACGTGCTACATTTTTATTTACGTAAGTCGTCGTCATTGGATATTTATAAAAAAAAGTCTGTTAATAATCATAATTTTTTTTAATGTCTAACAGGGATAGTTTAGGGGATGTAATGAAATATATTTCAGTGACGTGCTACATTTTAATTTACGTAAGTTGTCATTGGATATTTATAAAAAAAAGTCTGTTAATAATCATAATTTTTTTTAATGTCTCAAGCTTACAGGGATAGTTTAGGGAATGTAATGAAATATATTTTAGTGACGCGCTACATTTTTATTTACGTAAGTCGTCATTGGATATTTATAAAAAAATCTGTTAATAATCATAATTTTTTTTTAATGTCTCAAGCTTACAGGGATAGTTTAAGGGATGTAATGAAATATATTTCAGTGACGCGCTACATTTTTATTTACGCAAGTCGTCATTGGATATTTATAAAAAAAAGTCTGTTAATAATCATAATTTTTTTAATGTCTCAAGCTTACAGGGATAGTTTAGGGGATGTAATGAAATATATTTCAGTGACGGGCTACATTTTTATTTACGTAAGTCGTCGTCATTGGATATTTATAAAAAAAAGTCTGTTAATAATCATAATTTTTTTTAATGTCTCAAGCTTACAGGGATAGTTTAGGGGATGTAATGAAATATATTTCAGTGACGCGCTACATTTTTATTTACGTAAGTCGTCATTGGATATTTATAAAAAAAAGTCTGTTAATAATCATAAATAATATTTTAATGTCTCAAGCTTACAGGGATAGTTTAGGGGATGTAATGAAATATATTTCAGTGACGTGCTACATTTTTATTTACGTAAGTCGTCGTCATTGGATATTTATAAAAAAATGTCTCTTAAGAATCATACAAATTTTTTTAATGTCTCAAGCTTACAGGGATAGTTTAGGGGATGTAATGAAATATAATTCAGGTCTTAACTCTTTATTGAAAACAGAAACGTATGCATTTTTTTCCGTTTAGCCCTTTAATTGTAAATTTTGCTAAAACTAGTGTTTAGCCCAAGTATAGAAACGTTTATTCCTGATTATTACCACCCCTAGCACGAGCCAAGTTGAACATCACCCAATATGACGACTCTGGGGACTTAAATAGTGTGCATCTTTCGTTTAGACAAGAATGTTCACTTCGCCCAAACCAATTTATGGCTAAATATTTTTTAGTATTTTCGACCTCAAGTCCTAATTGTGACAACGAAAGTAAGTATCTTGGCAATATATTTTTTTACAATATCACCAGATAAAAAAACAACTATCAATGTTTTTTTTTTCATGAAAATATTATAAGTAAAAGTATTCAATTAATACCTCTAGTGGTTTCTAGGTTCTATATATTATACTATTTTGAAAAAAAATATACATGGATTTCTTTACAAGAAATATCAATAACAATATTTTACAATGTATAATTGCTGTATTCAGCACACTTTTAAAAATGTGGTTTTGAACATTAAAATTAACATAAAATCCTTATAGTAAAACCTTGTAACTAGTATTCTTTTTTCCATTTACGTGAATTTCACTTACCATTCAGAACAAATGAATTCATAAAAGTAGTCAAAAATCAAAACGTGTTAGACGAATTTTGTTCATTAATAATCCAATTATTAAAAAATCATTATTATAATTTTGATTGTTTATGATAATTCAGGGCACATTATTGCTAACCTCAGCAACAAGATATTTGATGATGTGCATACTGAAATACCAAAAGACTCTAAGTTTGTCTGCATAGAAGCTGTTGGTCAGAAAAACGTATCTGATGTCTTTGGTCCCATTATCATTATTCACGGCGGTAAGTAGCGATTTTTTAATATAATTATTGGATTTAAAAAATTCTAATTGAAGCTTTATTTTAAAGTGAAATGTAAATTTAAAAGCAAATAAAGATGGCATTATATATTTACATGGAATTTTTTTTCTAAACAGTATTTATTTACATTCAACTAAGCATTAAAGCTAAGTGTTTTTTAATAAACTTTATTTTTTAGATGTCTATAAAAAACATGCAATCATATTAGGAATCGGCAATGCTTTTTTCCTGATATCAGTTATAATCATATCAAGGTAAACATAATTATATGCATTTTAGCGTGTACACATTTGTATCTAGCTATGTTTATAAAAATATAAAATTATATAGCCATTTTTTACATTTAAACATACTTTTGTTTGCAGATATTTCAGTTACTTTGCGTTCACATTGGGCCGTCTAAATAGAGAAGAGGTAATTAAATTGTTGATCTTTTAACATAAGATAATTTTATAAGTAATAATGTGACGTGAAAATATGTAAATCGATTTCCTCGATACAAACACAAAGGGCACTAATCAGACTTTTGAATGTGCATTTTATTTGAAGTATGTTTATAGCTAATTACACCCTTTTCACAATACACCTGATATATTCAAGCCTAATAAATGCAGATTCAGCAGGAAGCTATAAAACATTTGAGTTTTAAAAAAACGAATCTTCATTATGAATACTTACATAATAGAAACTGCACACACAAAGTGATAAACATATTTGAATGCATAATGCACATGCTAAACAAACATAAGCTTAAATAAAATTTCAAAACGCATCTAAATGTATTCCGATTTTCCTTATATTATGATATTGTTTTATTACAGTTGAAACATAAATATTAATAAAATAAACATTTGTTTTCGACATATATTATAATATCAACACATGTCTGATCCTAATGTGTAGCACCAGCTTAGCGTTATGAACAGCAGTATGACATCTTTAGAGAATGTTTCTACCACGTCAATGGATACCTTGTTCAACGTGAATGCTGATAATAAAATGCTCTTAAATCCAGGTTCTAGATCTTTATTGTCAGGTAGTATTGAAGATAATATTCATGTTATAAATGAAAGTGTTAGTGGCAGTGACAGTGAAAGTGACAGTAAAACCAGTACAGATATTTAATATTTTAAAATATGTTGGCAAGAAATCGTATATTTTTTTGTAACAAACAAAATAACTGATTAATTAAGAAATTATTTTCTGCTCTCATTCTTACGATTTTACAAATAAGATTTATACACCTTAAAAGGCAGCTGTAGATGCACTGGAAAATATGACATCCGGGCTTGATAAAACAACTTTAACAGCGGGTCCACCATACAGATGTCAAGATTATCTTAGAGTTATGTCGAAACGCCTGTAATCAGCAGAATTAATTGTTATATCGGACATTGTGAAAAAAAGACGAGTTGGTTTAGACGAGCGTTCATCTAGTCAACGATAAGTCAAGAGGTCTTTATGCAATAGGTTATAAAAGTATGGCATTTACACGGCATAAAATAGTATATGTATGTATACAGTTGTTGAGAGTTTTAAGTTAAATAATTTGTTTTTAGCAGCATTAAATCGTCTTAAATATTGTTTGAAATAATATTTCGAAACATGCCTCTATTAACTGGATGGAACTAGGTGGAGAGTTTCCTATCCTACGGTCTCGGCATATGCCAAAAAAATTATATCTACCAAAGTTGTAACTTAAACATGACTGTCTAAAGCTGTGAAAATATATATTGTATTTATAGCATGAAAATCTGACAGAATATGTTGTGTTCGACATAAAATAATGTTAAATGTTTTTTTTTAATTAAGTACTAGTCAGACAAACCACTACTTAAAAATAAACAAAAATTTGAAGGAGTAAAGTCTCGTTTTTTACCAGCGATGGTGAAAACGGATCTGACACACTACAGTTTAAGTGGGATTTTTTTTTCAGTGCGTTTTTCATGTATATTTTTGAGTGTTTTTTTAAAAACAATTCCCTTGATTTTAGCTTGTGCTTGTGTTTCCACTTTCCAATATTTATGTGTTGCATTTATGTTTACATTGTACTAAAATGTTCAAGCAAACAAACTCAAAAAATGCGATTAAATTGTTATAAAATTATGTAAAATATCCTCATGTTAGTTTGAATTCGTCAACTTTCAGTCTTTAATAATTGATTCCCCAAGTTGTTCGTAGTACTTCCTGGTACAAATGATTACATCCGATCCCATAACTTACGACTTGATTAACATCCTCTTCAAACTTATTCATCCATGGCGAAAATGTATTCAACATTACACCAATAAACAACTTCTTTCTGCATATAGGTGATCAAGATTGGGAGAACATAAATTATCAAACCAGGTGTCAATTGGTATAAAAAAAAAGCTGTCAAATATAAACAAACATGTTTTAGAATAACAAGGTATAAAAGTAAATACAAGCAAAGCTTTACACAGGTGATTAAATGACACATGTAAAATCCCTTTTGAAGAAATAAATAGTTCATTCATGATCCAATTAGATACATGGTGTTTAGGTAAATACCGTTAGGCAAGTATAGGTGTCTTAGCTGCATGTTTTTAGGCACTAAACAAATGCCGTCCATGCGCTTGTGTTACATATCTGTTATTTGTTAAGTTTTATTTAATTACTTATTAAATGTGTGTTTCTAGATTTTATTACTACGCGCTATTCCTAACCCCCAGCAACACGATGGAGAAAATGTACCTTTTTAAATTCTAAATATCCTTATAGCGGTCTACACCAAATCTACACATTTTTCAAAGCTTTTCCTTCTCTCTCTCTCTCTCTCTCTCTCTCTCTCTCTCTCTATTTCTCTAGTGTGGACTGTAATTACCGATTGCTCTTAAACAATGAGCAGCGTTAACATCGAGCAATCACCTCACCTGTGTTACCAGACTCTGGGCATGTAAGTTGCCGCCAGGTTTCAGATTCCTCCCTGATAAATCTACTAGGGCAACAAGCTACGATCGCAATGCATATCTCCTAATGCGTTACATGTGGGGTAACAAGTCCGAGTTCTGCCTTCAGATCATGTCGTCCCATTGTAATCGCAACTTTAACTATAAATAAGACTGATGTCCTAAAACTATTTTTATGGGAAAGTAAAGTATTGGAGTCTTTTTGCGACATTCGTACGTTCTACTAACTATATAGAGAATTGTCTTACTGACAACATCGAAATGTTGTTTGGAACTAATAGAGTGGTTAATTCACTCATAATTTTTAAAAATGTTTTTGTCTGCTGTAAGTAATTCAGTGACACGCTAATGCTAGAGTTAGAGAGCGTTACAGGAACTTTAGCTACTATAGTAAATTTATAAACGTGTGATGTAGGCAGAAGGGTGTCTTAGGGGTTATAATCCCAATGAACCTGCACCATTGCAAGCAATTACATTAAATACAAAGTTAAATAAAGAAGCTATTTATCTATACATATACAAGCTTTTAACGTCTTTTTTATTTAAACTGCAATTGTGGAAAAATCGCAAGTATAATGGGAATATGATCTGTAGAACATTTTGCATTTAATTGAGTAATATTTGAGGAAATTAAATAATACAGTCAGATAAGATATGTTAAAAAAATTTTACGGATGCAAATTATAATAACAATCTAATATGCAATACTTCAGCAAAATATATATTGTCAATAATAAAATCAGTTATAACAACATTATAGTTATGTATTTACAACTTTTGTTTCTATTATATCATTGGAAACTACGTCATAAATATTGAACTAATTAAACACCTCCTCTTCTCCTTATTACCTCCAACACAATTAAGTAGGACTATTCGTGTTGTCAATTTGTTATGCACCATGTTGTCCGTTGATTCCGATACTAGCCTGCTGCTTTTCATTTGAATTAGCTACCATAGCCTTTGTCCAACCAAGAACAAACTAAGAGGCAGCAGCTGTTTGATTTTGGATGTGTCTCTCCTAGAAGAGTGGCTGTTCCCAGCTATTGAGCCTCATCAGCCCAAGGGTTCAAACTAGAGACTTTTGTCTAAATTTGCCCATATTTATATTATGCCTTAATAAAAATTAATTGTAGGAGAAACTAAATATCAATTCTAGAAACTGTCGTCCATGGTAGTTTCACTGACAATCGTAAATCTAAATTTGTCCAAAATATCGGGGAACTTTGTGATGTCATTAAAATTAGAGGTAAGATTAGTGTAAAACATGTTTTGAATTATTCCTCATGTTATGGTCACTTTTGAAATTTTAATGTAATTTTCAGTAAGATGAACATAAATATATCCCTAGCAAGAGATAAACTGCTAAGCTTAGCTTACGAAAACAAATACAATATAAGAAAGTAGTGAATGGCCTACATCAATTAGACAAAATAACCAATTGAAACATTGCTGATTGTAAATGGATGAAATAATTTCAGCGTTAGATAACTACTCATGTTGTAAATATTTGTAAAAAACATATTGCCATTGTTGTTATGAATTCATCTATAGATTATCATTCAGATATTGTAAAATGATTTGTGTATTCAAAGGAAGAAAAAAAAATGCGGAGCATGGAAAATAAGTTATTTTTGTTCGAGTTGTTTTTTTAAATGCTCGGCTACTTGTGGATAATCGTCTTCTAAGCTATTGATAAATTCAGGGAATGCTCTTTTTGGACCAGAGTGGAATAAAATATCTAGAAGTTTAGTAGTTCGCTTATGTTGAGTACGTTTACTATTCACATCTCTCATCGTCTCCAGATCTATAATTTTTTTCGAAAACAGATGAGCTGTTATCGACTTTCCATCAATCTCCTTTATTAAATATTTATAATTTCTTTGAAGAATATTCTCGTGTAATTCTTGTAAGCTGCCATGAATTGGCTTTACTTGGTCTGAAATTAAACACATATTTGATGCAGAAATTGCACATCTCAATTTGTTTAAATAAACAAAACATTATTATGTTGCCATTAAATTGTTCAAGCAAGCAGTAAATATGCTCTGAGTTTCCCATTACGAAAATTTTAAAATCCATTCACATAACGTTAACAACATTACATAGTATTTAGCAAAATCAATGAACTTAATGATTACTTTATTACTAATTATAATAACTGATTGTCAAACGCCCAATGTCCGAACGCTATTAATCCGAATGACTTGTAGCCCAAATGAACGACTTGCCAAATGACTTTTAGTGCAAACGCGATTATCTGAACACCGATTGCTCAAATTTGAATGAAATAGTTTATTTCTTTATATCCTATAATTAGAAGGTGACGCCATTAGTGTTGTGTTCTTTCCGTAGTTTAAACATGTGGCATGTGGCGTCATTGTTTAATGCATTCTTGTCACAACCATAAACACTTTTCAGGTTGCATAATTAACAGTGCGTTTCTACATTCGAATATTGCTTTAATTTTTATTTATTTTTTCTTTAAACAACATATAATTATGTATTTAGAACAACCACAATATTATTTTCAACAAAAGTCCGTATCTTTAAATTCTCCATATATTGCTGAAGATACTGATCTCTTAGGCTAGGGACATGCGGACAGAGAGAGAGAGAGAGAGAGATAAAGAGAGAGCTTTTACATATCAGGATAATTCGGTTAAATTAAAATAATTATGTATTGCTTAATTACGTTGATATTATTAACTTTACCTTCAGTACAAGCCGACGCCCCATCAAACGGTGGGTTATTTAAGTCTTGATTTGGACCTTCTGTTTGTGGCAAATCGGTTACGTTGGCGTTTGGCGCAGTCTCATTATCTGTGTTATAATCAGGTTCTGTGTCATCACTCTTTAAATAAATATTCAAATAAAATATACAATCTGGTTGTTGAATTATTTGAAAATAAATGTATTGGTTTGGTAGAGGCAATGTCAGCTAATTAGGGTTTGATACTAAGATTAGATTTAGTTTAGGTAAGTACTTTTACAATTCGACATGATTAAAAGTAACCCAACAGAGCTGCATTGTTTACTAAATATTATTGAATCGTTTTTTATGTCGCCGTGAATAGAGCCTGTAATTTCAGTAAGATTTTTATAAGAAAGATTAATTAAAGTAGGATTCTTTTAAAGTTATGAGTGGGATAAGATAAATTGGTACAATACTGTTCAATTACATAAGAATTTAAAAAAAAAACTAAAAGCAGTAATAGTCCTATTATAGCCCTGAACTTTTTGGCTCAAAGGTATATTTTCCCGGAGGTCTAACTTGATTTCCCGGTGTCTCGACTGCCCAGTCCACTACTGGTCGTGGGTTGGAGTAGTGTGGTGTTTAGTCAACTCCATGTGTGTGGTGATTGTGTGCTGGTGCAGGGTGGGGACGTGATAAGTATTCTGTATGGTGCAAGATAAATGATTGTGTGTGAATCTTGGGGTAAACTGGTGTCGAGTTGCTAGCGATTTGTGGAATGGTGAGGGGTGGCTGGGAGAATAGAGTGTGGGTGGGGCGGTGTTGGATTTGGTTTAGAGTGCTGTTTGAAATATCGAGAGAGCTGCGTTTAGAGTGGTGTGGTTTGTGGTGTGGCGCGTGTGTTTTGAGGTGGATCTTCGTGGTGCAGTATACTCTTGTTTATTGGGAATGGTGTGGGGTAAATTATTGGGTGTTGATCTTGTGATAAAGGGGTTGGGTGTGGGCTGTAGAATTATGTTGGTTTTATTGTATATTGTAGGGCATAGTGTGGTTTGTGGGGTGGTTCAGGTTGTTTGGGATTTGCTTCAGGTTTTCGTTCATTTTGTTAAACCGCGCAAGGTGGTATGCTTTAACGAGGTGAAAAAAGTGTTGTGGGTTTGATGTAGTCTTTTTGTTGTGTTTTGTATGTGTGTGGTGTGTTCTTGGGGAATGGTGTTCATGTGTATGGTAAAGAATAAGTGTAAGTCGCAATTTCCCGATTTTGTAAACAAGATTACTTTTTTGTTTGAAAGTCATTAGGCAAATATATAATACTACCGAACTCTCTTCGTCGCTTTCGTCAACTTCTACGTGAAAATTTGTAAAATCCTCAGCTAACCCATCGCTGTCGTTCTCGTCCTCCTCTGAAGAGTTAGAAGATATTTCTTCATGTTCTGTTTATAAAATAAACATAGAAAGTAATACAAATAGGGACTATGTATTATTTTCAAAATGTAACACTTTATAATTAAACGCGTCGGGATTTTAGATTTTTTAATGAAATTATATGAGATCAATGTTTATAAGGTTAAGGAAAATTGCTTTAAATAAAAAAACATTATTAGAAAATGATAATTTACATTGATTATTACTATAATCTTGACAAAAATATTAGTCAACACATTTTTAATAACAAGCTTTTATAAAAGTAAGCAAAAAAAATGTAGAAATTAAAATATTTTCTTTAAATTAATAATAGTGAGTCACTAAATGTTTTTAATTAATATTTTTTTTTTCATTAGGTGATTATTTTAACCATGTTCCTAATGTGTGTATATATATATATATATATATATATATATATATATATATATATATATATATATATATATATATATATATATATATATATATATATATATATATATATATATATATATATATATATATATATATATATGTGTGTGTGTGTGTGTGTGTGTGTGTGTGTGTGTCTCTAAACTTTAAATTTAATTATTTCTAAATTGTGTAAGTTTAACCTAATTCAATGCTAACTATATTCGTTGTGGCATAAAGAACAACAAAAATAACACCCAAACTTTAATTTAAATCCGGAATTATGTCAAGAGATGCTATATGAAATATGCTGATTAGAGAATATTTTTTTTCAAAAACATAATAGGCCATTAAACCTTAATAAAAACGCAAATTAAATGAGGAATATGACTACATGACATTCATACAAAACTTAACACCTGGGTATAATAAGGATAGAGTTACATTATCATCATTACAAATATATATTAGGTTTGAAAATAAAGAGCATTCTAAAATTAAACATCACAACACCACACTATGGGGGAAATGACAAACGTAGCTTCTAAAAAGAAAAGCGATCAACATTGAAAGGAAACGAATGCATTATGGTGGAAAAACTAAAAAATATACAACAACCTAAAAAAACAACAAGCGACACATAATCCCCCTTGTTTAGTGAGGCTGATTTGAGTGTTTAGTTAATAAATATGGTTTAGTCCTTTTTACCTAGAACTGGCAAATGGTGTTCGTAGAACAGGCCACCCTCCGCAAAGTTGATACATTTCAGCTCCACCACTCCCTTATTACCAACATCGTGGTCAAGGATCAAGCCTGATGACCACATTACAGTTGCCACACTACGGAAGGTGCCTTCGGCGCTGTCTTTGATTTCGCTCACAACTCCTGAAGATCCATCACCACCTACATCGCGGTTGAAAAATATATTGAAATCTACATACGTCGTTGAAATTAACAAAAACTTCTTATGCAAAAGACGTGTTTAAGCGGTTACACACGCGCTTAATTACCCGGAAGTTTTATTTTGATAATCGGCTCAAGTCTTTAGGCAATGTCCGTCATGTTTAACCATGAGAGTAACAAGAGCTTACAGTTATGTATTGTATATATCTCTTTGTATCATGTTTAAATAAGACGGAATACCATAGGTATTTTAGGACGTCTTTCTTAATTACATACTTGTAATACAACCAATATCGTCACGTCAAAGAACAAAAATGGTTTACATTCAAAATATGGGTTGTGTGGAAACCGATGGGACTACTTGTGCATCGAATGGGGAGCAGGCAAATGGGTTTCAGTGCCTTCCGATTGTATTTCAATAGTAATTATTTTTAAACCACTTCAATTAAATAATAGCTTGACGAGAAAGTTTACTAACGTAATAATAACAAACAATATGCTTAAATTACCGTCTGCATCACCACATTTCCAGTGGGCACCACGACGTACAAGCGCTCCTGGAAAAATTCCATATGCCATTTTCTTTGTACTTCCTTCACGCTGTCCGACGTTTATTCTGCTTACACAGAATATATATATATATATATATATATATATATATATATATATATATATATATATATATATATATAAAACAAACGTAAAATATTTTTTTCCTAGTAAATGATATAAGCAGTAAGAATATGATGTGCCAAACAAGAAATGATAATGTAAAAATGTTTTAATATTTTCTGTATGTATTTTTTTATAAACCTGCTTTTCCCCGGTATGCGGGGATGCGGTAAAAGAGAAGCAATAATAAAGTGGTGTTTACTTTTATTTTTCTAGATTCTATAGCGATGACGGAATGAAGAAGGAAGGACTGACACAACAACCAGCCGCCTTATATAACTTATATATACATATATATATATATATAAATATATATACATATATATATATATATATATATATATATATATATATATATATATATATATATATATATATATATATATATATATATATATATGTATATATATATGTATATATATATGTATATATATATATATATATATATGTATATATATATATATATGTATATATATATATATATATATATATATATATATATATATATATATATATATATATATATATATATATATATATATATATATATATATATATATATATATATATATATATATATATATATATATATATATATATATATATATATATATATATATATATATGTGTGTGTGTGTGTGTGTGTGTGTATACATCTTTTCTTCTTTGTTTTTAAATTAACAATATGTAATATGTATTATCTAATGATAAATAATCGCAAACGTTCTACATTATTTCTGTAATTTGGAACAATTTCAAAACTTCCAAATTAATAGCGTACTCACACTCTATTGATAAATGTGAAGTAACTTTCTAAAACAATATGTAACCATCAATGCACATCAAACACCATTGTACATAATTCCTATTTCTGTCTTATGTGATGTATATATTTATATATTTATTTCCTCCCCCACCCAATCCTCTCTTCCAGGAATGTGACGACAGTGTTTTTTTTAATAAAGCCGACCCTAACCACTCAATATGTTTAAGAGGAGTGATGTTTATTGGAAGACAGAGGAAGAGTTGTATGCTAATATATCTATTGAGCGCTAGAGGCAAACTGAAAATATTGTGAGGAAGAAAGTTTAATAGAGAAATAGATGGAATCAGTAGTCTTCGTAGCATGTTTACACTAGTCGTAAACTCACTTGTGCTTAGAATTTAATGATGTTCAGTAGGTAGACTTGGCTTTGCAGTTGGGTTTAGTCACTGAACATTGAGGTTTTTAGACTGTACGAGGTGATTGAGTGGGAACGATTTTCCCCCAGATCAATTAATGTTCTAGGTAATATAATTATGATATGGACAGTCGACGACACATGTTACTAAACTTTTTTCCGGAGAAATAGTTACCATCTTATGGAGTAAGGCATGTTTTGTATATACCTTGAGCTATATAGTTTCGTTTTGTTGTGAAACGACGTTATTGCAACTATGGTAATGGAATAAAATTGAACTGTCGTGTTGCAGTAGTGTTTAGCGCTTTGACTTGGGCTAAAGATGAGAGTAAGAGAGCCAAGAAAGTTATAGTACTCACCCCTCCGTTTGTGTACAATCAAATCTTATGAATTATTGTAGCATATTGTACAGAGATCATAATCTGTACAAACGTTACATTTCCACCGGATCCCTTTCATTTGTGTTTCACATACGTCACACATGATATTAGGAAAGCAAGTGCCTAACAAAAAAAATAATGGTTATTTGTAAAACATGGTTGTGTTGGTGGAACGCTTGTTAGTCAGAATAAAAAAATGCTGTAAGGATGACACATCAAACAGTACTAGAAATAATTAGTATTAACAATTCTTAGCGTAATTAGATAAATTTAGAAATGACTCATTCAAAGCTGCTTTAGCTACCTTACGGTGGCCCTGAACTCGGCATGATCTAATACCACATTTCTGAACCTAATCGTAAAACACGTACCCATGTACACAGTAACAATAACGCGTGTCATCTATATCCATACATTTCACTAGTGGCTGACATTAACTCGCATATTTTAAAAACAATTTCTTTAACGTAAGCATTTAGCAGATATTCCTTTGTGCTACACAATAGTAACAGCTTTCTACCCCAGACTTTTTCCTTATTTAAAACTACCGTGCCCGCCCCCGCGCGTTGCTTCGGGGTTAAATGGAAGTCTAACGAAACACATAATAAAGGTTTCAGCAATACGTTACCAAACGTATATATTCTTAGAAGCGTGATCTTATTTTCTAAAACTGAGTTTTTTAAATGTAAATAATGCCTGCGGTTGGATCATATATATGTTTTCTAATATTTAAAACGAATAGCACCATAGCACTCACTGGATAGTCCGGGGCGCCAAATTGCACCCTACCAGGGCGCCGGCGAACGCCTTTTTTTCAATTTAGTAAATGACTATAACGCCCCATGTTACCCATAGTCTCACTGTTTAAAACGAATGTAAGCGTCATAGTGCTCACGGGAAAGACTAATCATATCCTGCCTGGGGCCGCTTGTGCGAAATTAAATTCCTACCCCCCCCCCCCCCCTCCACCCCACCAGAAACATTCTCGGGAGTATTCTCATCGACTGCTCAAAGTTGTATGGCACTCGGATAAACGGTGTCGAACCGCATCCAACATTCAGTTTTTTAATATACAGTGTATCGAGAAGAATCGCACCTTCCCGGACCGCCGCCTTTGTGAAATTAAAAGAGATTTGTTTCCAGAAACCTACCCTGGAGTGTTCATATCAACTACACAAAGTTTGACCGCGATCGGATGAACGGTGTCAAACCGCAATCGACTTTATTTATATATATATATATATATATATATATATATATATATATATATATATATATATATATATATATATATATATATATATATATATATATATATATATATATATATATATATATATATATATATATATATATATATATATATATATACAAGCGTCTCCGTCCCCGCATAAGTACCACCTAATGTATTTGTAGAAATAGCCTATATCTGCATGCAATAAACAAAAGTGTATCTCACCACACTGGGCATTGTCGTAAACCAAAAGATCAGAGGCGTTTTCGTGGCCAGCTCTGTATATTTCACTAAAGCCATTGTCCCATAAAACGGCTACGTGATCCTCATGGGCGTCATCATCTAACTCCTCTGACTCAATGACTGTGCCAACACATCCCTCTCCGCCATCTTGATCTCCATACGACCAGTCTGGTCCACGTACCACTCTTAAGCCATATTCCATTTGTAAAAATCCTGCTTGCAGTATGATGAAAATCTAAGATTTTAACTATGAACCTAAATCAAATACACTACACATTGATAATGCGCATTTCGTTTTTTAATTATATATTTTACTTCTAGTTTAACAATACAGAAAACTAATTTTAATGAATTTTAATGCATTAGTTTTTTTTAAAAACGTATATATGTTGTCCTTTAAATGTTTAAAGCATGCATTCGTGAATATGTTTTACCATCTGATTTTGTTTTCTTAAAAAAATTAAATTTAAACCGAGGATTATAAGCTACAATTAACTTCCTTGTGTTATGTTTACCGTAAATAAACCAAGCGACACCTTCGTGCTACACGCTAATAGTTTATAAGGAAATATAAATATTATATTATCGAATTATATATTTTAAAGAGATGTGTTAATGCATTAATACAAAACGTATCTCTAAGCTATATCTACTTTACCTGCAAACAACACAGTCTTCTCGAGGTTAAGCTTGACTGGACATCAATAGTGTCTTAACACTGCGTGCAGTTCGCCATGACATCTTATTTCATTATACAGCTAACTTGATGTGTTCAACTTTTGCTTAGTCTTCATTGTGTTATTTACACATCCTGATTCTTGCTAGGCCTGCCTTTTTAGTACATTCAAAATACACATTCAACTAACTTAGTGGTTCTCAAAGTGTTTTTTTTTTAAATAATTTCCTTTTTCGGTGGAATGTTTCCGGGAGTTGGAGGGTTTGAAACCTCGAGCATATATTTGGGGGTGGTGCATAAAATGGGGAGTGGGTGGTGAAGTCTAGAGTTAAAAGGATTAACGCGCATCATCCATAAAGGCTCTAATTGGTGACAGGACAAATTACCCAAACTTCCTTTTTGAAAACAACTTCTAGTGTTTTGACATCAACGTGGTTATTTTGATATAATCATCATTTTATTTGTCTTTGCATTTTTATGTCTAATACTTTTTTAAAAGTAAGTTTACTCAGTCTTTTGATAGTTTGTTTATTAAGTTTAAGTGATTCAAGCAGTATATTTTAAAATAATTATGTGTAAAAAAAATCCATAATACGACATTTAATTTAAAAATGTAAACAGGACTAAAAATAATCCTATATATATATATATATATATATATATATATATATATATATATATATATATATATATATATATATATAATTTACTGTGATATATTTTGTCCTGGTATCTTTTGTCCGTGAGATCATTTGTCCTTGAGATTATCTGTCCTTGAGATAATTCGCTCGTAAGATATTTTGTCTGGTATATTTTGTCTGAGATTATTTGTCATGGAACCCTCTGATTTTATTTTATAAAAAATATTCTACATTTTTTTATCGATCTTCAATTTCAAACACAGTTTGTTCCCTAAAGTTATCAGATGAACTGATCGAGTATACACAAATGACGAAAATTAATTAAAACAAAGCGGGAGTGATCTCCCCTAATCTTTCTCGACAATTTTTATATAAATCTACGGGAGAAGCAAGTTGGGATAAAGGTATGATTTATAATCAATTTCTAAATAACTTAAACTTTTTAAAATTGATTAGATCTCGTAGAAAAATAATTGCTTAAAAAGTGAACGGCAAACAATATGTGTATAATAATGCGATAAATCAATATGCATTTTTTGGTAAACCGTAACTAGCGTAAATTACAACTTCCGGTCAACGGAAATTACTCAAAACTTGACAGAACGCACAGAATTAAATCTTTATCTATTTGCAAATTTTCGTTTATCTGTCTGAAACAGTACAGGCTTTTGAAAAACCAAAAATAGAATAAATTCCACTTCCGGTTAACGGAAATCGATGAAAAGTTAAAACAGAAAAAAAATTTGATATAATACTTATGTATTAAATTTCATCAATCTAGCTGTAACGGTATTCATTACGTGTGCACAGACCCACGGACACACATCCACAAAGACACATACACAGACATACGGATATAGTTGCGAAACTATGCTACAGTCTCTTTTGTTCAGCCTGAAACAATCATTTAAACATTTATTTAGAGAACTTTTAAACAAGGAACTACTTTAATGAGAAGAGCCTCTTGAGTAATCTTTTTTCACAGCGATAATAAAAACGGATCTGATACAATATTTTAGTTAAAGTGGGGGGGGGGTGGTGGCGCTGGGGTTTCAAAGTTTTTTTCACATGTGTATTAAAGTGTTTGAAGTTTTCAATATATATACATATATATATATATATATATATATATATATATATATATATATATATATATATATATATATATATATATATATATATATATATATATATATATATATATATATATATATATATATATACTAAAAGATGGCCATTGGTTCGCTATGATGTAAAATAAATTGAAAATAGTACTTTGAAGAAATAATAACACACAATGTAGGCCGACAAAACAAAATTTATCACTATAAACAATAAAACAAACATAATATAGTTGGTATAAAACCACGCTTTTAATCTAACACAAAAACTTAATCTAATAGTTGGAACATTCTGAATAATGGCCTACATAATATTAAAATATTGGTCTTGCAGTTCAGATAATATTTTTAGCGCAATTTCCATACTGGGGGATTGCGATTATTAACTCGTCATTTCTGGATGGATGTGTGTCCGCAGCGTGTCCGCAGCTTTAAGTCGTATCTCCTCCTCAACGAAGCAATATCAAGGACTAGTTCCAAAGCAAATATGTTAAGCGAGTTCCGAGGATGAACATAGGCCAAAAAAAAAAACCGGAATTCCTTCCTGGATTTCCTGGAAAAGCCAAAAAACCTTTAAAAATGCAGTTTTTGGCCCATATCTCGGCAACCAGACCACTTAGCGACTTGAAACATTTACCAATCGATTCCTGCTATAATTTAGAACAATATTGCCGAAGAAAGTTTTCAAAAATATCCTTTCGTTCGGTCACATTTTTTTTAATTACATTATACATAATACACTACATTACTATATTGCAATATAGAGAGCGCGACAACTAAATACCCCCTACACGTCCGCATATTTTTTAAAACTGAGCATCGTGTAGGCCTACTCGTTAAAATAAAACTATTTCCGTTGATATAGGTTAATATAATTGTCTTTTTTTTTAGCGCAAAATTAACTTGTTTACTTATTAATTCAAACGTTATTTTTGTACCCTATTACTTTATTTATAATTTATATGAGAGTGATAGGGAGTTACAATTACAAGGTTTTGTTTCGCTAGGCCTAATCATTTTTTTTCACATTTTTTTAAAAACAAACTTGATCACTATCTATTTTTTAGATAACATAAGGAAATTGCGCTTAAATTGTCATTAGACATTTTATTAACTTGTTTTTAATTAGCTACTGCTCTTTGTGTTCTCTAAAGAACATGTTTTATCATAGTGATAAAGTATGGGTTAGATCACTGTATTGCTTACACACCTCTTTTCTGGTAATTACAAAAACAATGTTCACATAGTTTTTACCTGTTTCAAAAGCTGTGATTCTGGCGGCTAGTACTTTGGTACATCATTACGCGTTTTCCCAATTGTACTTAACAGATCAGTTCAGGTTGGGTTGGGGGGTCAACTTAATTCACCACTGTCAAGTCACTTTAGGTCTATTATCTTACCCAGCGTATACATAGGTGTGACATTAATGTCACTCTACACAATTACGGCCTGCTCCGTTCTTGTGGTGGGGTGGGGGGGGGAGGTAACCAACTGAGAGTGAATATAGCGTTAGTTTTTAGATGACTGTTCTGAACATACATATACAATTATTCATAATTACTGATTCAGAAATAGATTTAAAATAAGTGTTATTCAGAAATTTAAAAAATTACAGAGTGGTCCATGGTGGGGGGTGTGGTTGTAACGCCCATACCCCTCCCCCTGCCTGCGCCACTGAAATTGCATATTGATATACATCCTCTACATAATTTTTCATACACAGTAAAGGCGAGTCCAATATCTTCCAAACGAAAGCCATAATCTACCATTTCTACCGATAGGTGATCCTAGATGGTATAATAGAAACTATTGAACCAGATGTCAATTCACACAAAAACATCGTTAACTGTAAGCAATGTTAAATTGCTAGAGCCAGGTAACTATCAACAACTGAATCCACATCTATGGTTTACCAACTACAAAGACCACTCATAGTTTCGATTAGAGAAACGATCTTTAGGATATTTCCGTTGGGGAAGTTTAGGTTAAGTACATTCACGGTTAGTATAGACAGCTGACTAGAAACAAATGTTTTACATCTGATTCTGTGTCTAACGGGCAAGTATTAGAGACCCATATCTACTATCTAGGGATCTGACTAATCATGTTTTAATGATTTGTTTATACATGCATTTATTACACGTGTTTTAATTCTCATATATTTAAGACAAATTAACGGTTAATACTAATACACATTGTGACGTGGATTGTCTGAAACGAGAGTGTGTAAGCACAGTGTGTGTGTGTGAGAGAGAGTGGTCTATCCTTGAAAGTGGTGTGTTAGTGAGAAGAAGTGTGTGAACGCGGGAGTGGATAAATGTTGTGTAGTGTCAACACTGTGTAATTACTCGTCTCTTTTCTTTTTGTCCTTTTTCGTGTGGTTGGTGAAAATTACGCGTAACTGATATAGATTAGCTTTGCGGATTTTGTTTTACTTACTCTTGATACACCTGGCACAGCGAGCCCAAAATGCATTCTAAGCCAAGTGTAACAACATCTATATATATAAAATGCAATGTATGTTTGACTGTTTTTTTTTTTTTTCTTTTTTTTTATTACTACACCTTTCATCCGATCGCCACGAAACTTTACAATGTTGATGGAAATACTCCTGTGGAGGTATCTGAGAAAACAATTTCAAATTCGAAGAGATGGCGCCCCGGTAGGTCGGGTTTCGATTCTCCTCTAAATACGGTATATAAAAATAAAAGTCTATTGTGTTTTGACACCGTTTAGCCGATCGCCATAAAAGTTTGGGGAGTTGATTAGAATACTCATTGGGAGGTTTCTGCAAAAATATTTTTTTTAATTTCCGAGAGGGTGCAATTTTCGTCATAACACGTTTTGGTGCTCACAGTTTAGAGCGGCTGTATTAGCACTGGGCAATCTCGCATCCATTAATATGGCGTCCTGCATAGACGGAAAGGTTTACTATTATATTCAGCGGTAAAGCTGCAACAGGCGCAAATGCCGGCCCACCGTCGATTTCGCTACCCAAATACCCCCGGGCTCCCCTGTTCGTTTAAAATTAGGCTATGCAATAAAGACACGATGGGCAACAATAATCGGCGATTTGGCGCCCCGGGCTTAGCCGTAAGCCCAATGGCGCCCACGTTCATTTTAAACAGCGCGATGGACTTTGGATACAATTAGGCGTTACAGCCCTTTACTAAACTGAATTAGGCGCGTCAGCCGACGCCCCGGTAGAGTGCAATTTGCAACGGCCTATCCTCGGACTTGCAGGTATTGTTTACATTTAAATTACTCAGTTTTAGAAAATAAGATTACTCTTCTAAGAATATATAAGTTTGTTAATGCATTTGTGAAACCCTTCTCATATATTTCGTCAGACTTTCTTCTAACCCTGCGGTTAATTAAGAGAAGTAATTGCTTTTTATTTTGTTTAGCACAAATCTATTAAAAGGAGTTAATGAGCAACCCTATTTGATTATTTAAAAAAGGGAAATAAGTCATGGAAGTGGTTTGAATGTTTGCCTATCTTTCATACTATAGCTCATGTGTATATATTTTTTTTTACGCATCAGCATATGTCAGCTACTGTTAACATCACTACTGTAGTAGATCTGTTATATATATACAAACCCACTATAAAGGTGCACTTAAAACAACATTCATGAAATAAAAATTAATTGTTTTTTGTTTGGTTGGAATTGGGCCCCTAGACTACCTCCCCCCCCCCCCCCCCCCGCATTACGGGGTTTGGCGGCATGGTAGTTCTGCCCCTGGCGTTATAACAAAGAGTGGTCTAGAGCTGCCATCGTTTACTCAAATTTTTATTGCGTTTTTTTCTCATCAAAGTCCAGTGTCGAAATAAACAATAATACTAATTACAATAATAACAAAACCGATATGTCGGAAACCATAATTTTAATAAGATGTAAATCAGTTACAGTTTTGTCCTTTCCTATTGCCAATTTAAAACTCAGTCGCCACAGAGCTAATCTGGCGAATATTTACTGAAGCTGTTCTCTACTGAAGCATCAAACACGTGCAAATAGTAGTCTGTAGAGAAAAATTTTAATTGGTATTTTTTCTGGGAAAAGTAAGTTAACTCTGCTGTGAGATTTGACTTAGATTTAACGAAACTACTGCATCGATGATTTCGCCAAACGTTATTGTTAATATCTTTCAAAGATATTTATCTCTAAACAAGCAGTATTTGCAATCTTAACTTTCCATAGCATGTTCTATATTATTATGTCCTTCTACGTCGTGCGTTCTTTGTTATCAGATATTACTTTCTGTCTTAGTGACACATCACATACTTATTGAGCATACATAATTCGCACTTACATTCTGAGCTTTGACCATAGTAAAATATAATTTCAAAGTAGTTAGGGAGATTCAGAGCTCTCGATGATAATGATGTCTAATACTTGAAAAAACAATGTAGGCGAATCTTAGGCCCAATTGTTTGGGAAATTCTAAATGCTGTGATGGTGCGTGTTGTTATAAAGAATCTGGTTTCGAGATGTAGTAGCGTAGTTACGAAGCAGTTTGTTGGCGATTTGGTAGAGTAGCTAGATGATCTTGCGTTTGCGACCAGTGACTTAGCAAGCGGGAGATGGTGAATTTCTGGCCAATTTACTTGGCGAGGAAGATACTTATTCGGCAATGCAGCTAAACTTGAGATATTCTGGGTCGATGGTGCAGCGAAGTAGTTTAGAAAATTCAACGTAACTGGGTATGTAAGTTACGAATGTAAGCTTTTAGTTGTAATAGTTTTTCCCTGTTTTCTTCAAGCCTCTTGTGTGCTGTATCGTACTTAACATGCTTTTCTTTATCTTTTTCATAATTCTTTAGAGTAAAATTAATTCCTAAATAAAAAGCTAAAATACCTAATGCAGATTTGCTATTAAGTGCTAGAAATCCACCAAGTAATAATGATCCCGTTAATCCTGCAACGCAATTCGCTCTGGCTATATTCTTGTTAGATTTGTCTTTTAAAACTTCAGTATCAATAGTATCATCACATATTTGTTTAATCAGAGCCTGTTGCTTTTCACTAAAGAGCCTGTTGCTTTTCACTAACTTTCGACAGCGTCTTTATTTTACATTGAATACGAACTGCCTTTTCACGTAGTTTCTCTAACACACCAGTTCCTCTATCGACAATTTTTATTTCTTTCACTAATGTATTAGCTTTAGAACGAAGAACTGTCACGTCGATATTACATTCATTTTCAATGGCATTCACAGCTTCATGAAAAGAACAAATCAAAAAAGATAATTTGCTTTGTATGGAATTTATTAGTTCAGGTAAATCCTCATCAATCGCAATTTTTTCCCTCAATAAGCGACATGCCTCAATATAGTCGTGTGTGTATGCAAAGGGAGGAAGCTTGTAATATCTTTTCAGCCGTTTCTTTAGTTTTAGCTTTTTTTTCTTGGAGCCCGGTGTATCAACGTTACAAATTGTGATGCCATCGTGTCGTATAGAAAAAGATAGCTTAGGATATGTTTTACACAATCTTTTACCATCGGAAGTTGAAAATACTTTGCGCCCAGTATCACATTGCCAGTTGAACATTTCCCTTCACCTGTTTTTCCCAATAGTAACAATATCAACTTGAGCCCTTTCGGAATATCGGATGAAGCCATGAATATCTAGAGGCAAAAAAAAATTGAGATTAATACAAAAATTATACCTAAATGGCATTCGAACTAAAGTAAAGGTAATAATGCTGAAGTAGTTTACCGAACCCGTTGAAGTGTAAAATTAAAAGCTGAAACTTCGATTTCAACAACAGTTTTGACAAACTAAGACGTAGGCCTACATTTTAATTTCCTAAGTTATTTCAAGTAAGTTTGAAAATAAAATGTATACTTTGCAAAATATACCCACATGCAATAAATTAGTTTAATAGAGTAGGGAAACCAATGATTTTGTTCACTTGTAATTAAGGATAGTGTTTTTTCTAAAGTTACATTGGTGATTTCAAAATATAACTTTCAACAACACCATTGGATTTGAGCTCTTCTAAAATGAAGTCACACCCCAACGAAGGACGAGGCAGGGGTATGGGGTGGGGGGTGGGCTGGGCGTGATCTGTGCTTCTATTACGGTTAAAGAATAGGAATGATGTGCATCTTTGGTAGGCAAACCCTATTAAATTGTGAGCTAACTAAATGTTTATAACGCCAGGCAAATTATAATATATATATATATATATATATATATATATATATATATATATATATATATATATATTGATACATATATAATATATACATATATATATATATATATATATATATACATATATGTATATATATATATATATATATATATATATATATATATATATATATATATATATATATATATATATATATATATATATATATATATATATATATATATATATATATATATATATATATATATATATATATATATATATATATATACATATATATATATATTATATATGTATCAATATATATATATATATATATATATATATATATATATATATATATATATATATATATATATATATATATATATATATATATATATATGTGTTACGGTCATAGCCCGAAGTGCGGCCAATACGCGGATTGGCCGCGCCAATGGCTTTCTTTGCCAAAGCCCGAAGAACTTAGCACTAAGATATTTTTTCGTACATTGGCCGGCCAATGCGCGCACTGGCCGGGACGTACTGGCCAAAGTCCGAACCGCTTAAACTTGACAGCGTATTTTGTACATTGGCCAGCCAATGCGCGCACTGGCCGGGATGTCCTGGCCAATGTTCTATCTAGACTAAGTTGTGATCGCGTTTTCATTATTCTGGGTGCGGTTTAATTGTAACGTATTGTTTAGCTCTTGCTTGTATAGCATTCTATATGCAAGGCGACATGGATCAAAAATGGCCGTCAGACCATGAGACAGACATAGCAGATGGCTGTCAAAAGAAAAAAATGTAAATCCATGTTAGTTTCTATATATGGGCTACAACTGTATGTGACAGCCTCCTCCTTGATGACAATCATCAAAGAACAAAATCAAAGACAGGCGGCGTCACCGACCATTCGCAACAAGACGGAATGTTCAAAAGACTTTCATTGTTAGTTGAACAATAGTGTCCAAGCGACTTGTGATTGCGTGGGCGTCAGAAACCATATTTCCCCAACAAATGAAGCAGGCCCACCACCGCGCCTTGACTGGACTGCATGATAAATACCGACAGAATTTCCTTGCATTCCAGATTTCTTGAGAACATTGAACAATAAATGGAGGCTGCCATAAATGCAACGACATCCTGAGCTAAAACATCTGCTGCCGTGGCGGAACGTCCAGACCAGTTGCGTGACAATAATGTGGCCAACAGATTCTGTATAGTTTGTGAAAAACATTGTAGTGCAGCTCATTCTTGTGGATCCTGTGGCAACGATGTCCATGCTATTTTTGGAATACCCAATGAAGCAGACGAAGGGTACGGAGGAAATATTACCTGCGGATTGTGTCACAACAAACTAGACATCATGGAACACAGGTCACCAGCTCATACTAGTTAGCAAACTCAAGGTGCTAAGATGCTTAAAACATCAAATACAAAATTTAAAGAGGCTGAAGTGGGTGACAATGTACGTATCCGTGTTCCAGATGTTGACAAGAGGTCGAGGTGATCCCCGAAGCGTGATTGCAGTTGTCATGAGCGTCGAGGGCGGTTTTTACGAATTAGGAACGGAACATGGTGTTCCAAAACAACTGTATGCTAGAAGTGAGTTTTCAATTCTGCACGAAAAACTGCTCTTATTGTCGTCAGTTGGCACTGAGGAAAAATCACTACGAACCATCGCATCTTCACAATCATTGACTGGGGGCCTAGGTTACACTCGCTGCAATTGCACAACCAAGTGCACAACAAATTGCTGCAAGTGTAAAAATAACAAGCTACTATGTAATTCTAAATGCCATAAAAGTTCAAATTGTAGTAACAAATGATAATATTGATTGATTGAGACTATAGTACAATAAAAAATTTGAATGTTTCTGTCATTTACTATAATTAATAATCAATAAAGACTTAATTTCATGATCCTTACGGCATAAAAAAAGCCAAAATCTGCTCACGATCTTCTAATTCAGACTTTGGCCGGTCGTCCCTAGCCAGATGATCTTCTAATTAAGACTTTGGCCGGTCCACCATGGCCAGTCCGCGGATTTGCCGACTTCGGGCTTTGACCGTAACATATATATATATATATATATATATATATATATATATATATATATATATATATATATATATATATATCTGTATAAAACTTACCCCAGTTTAGATAAAGGTGAGTTAATTATAACGTTCAAACATTGGAGGGACACATTCTGTGAAGCTTTACGTAAGTGGATGTTTCCACCACAGCTGTTGGATCTAGGTTTTACAGTTGAACAACACAATAGGCAAGTCATGTGACGTATGGAGGTTTGGGACTTCCCCACCGTTTTATCAACAGTTGCAGCACACTAGCAGGTGTGGTTAGTTTTCAAAGTAGCTGAGGTAATATGAATATTCGTCTTATTTGTGGGCGTATTTCAAATAATTGGGTGCTCTTCAATGTTCAGAGTCACTAGATAGTTATTTCAATCTAACAACTAGTTCAGACTAGTTTAATAAATTAATAAATTCAAATATTCAGTGTATAGAAGACAAAGGCAATATGTCAAGTTTTTGTGTGAAATTGATGTACATTTCTACTTATGTTTTCAATAATACAAGCTACAATAACATTAATGTACAGTGTTTGAAAAGTAAAAAGCAAATATTTTATGAATGTTGAAACATAATATTCTGCACTATTTTAATATTGGAATGAGATTTATAACTCATGTTTCTCGAGATTATATTTTTTTGGACATACTGCATTTTTTTGTGTATATACTCGATATTACCAATACAAAGTGTCGAGCAAAGTGGCTTTCTTTTGCTTTTACTTAATATCTAAAAATGCATTCAAATATCTCTGTATATGCCGAGGTCATTGAAACAGATGAGCTCTAATACAACTGCTATATTGACAAAAAAGGGTAACTCAGAAACTGACCAAATGTTTTAAAATAAAACGTGAGTGATCTCCCTTAAATTTTCTTTGTATATTTTTATATATCAGCAAGGGGAAAGCCACTTCTAGCTTGATCGGGGCTACAGAAATGACTTTTTATTATTTTTTTCAATACCTGTATTGTTTATACACTATAGAACCAAGTGGAAAGAGTTGCGCACCAAATAATCTTAAACAATATGTGTATAATAGAATGAAAAATGCTACTTCCGGTCACCATTAAGGAAACACAGGGCATTTTCAGTCAAGACAATAGGATGCTGTACCTATGTATAAAAGGTGTTCTTTCTAACTGAAACTATACTCAATCATCAGTGTCTTGGAAACCAGTTCCTGAAGCCACTCAACAAGTTTAATTATTTGTACTTACATAGGGAATTTCGGCTTCCTAACAGTACTCGTTACTTTCGTTTATCGAAATCATTCAAAAGTTGATAGAAACTTACGAATTCAATGTTATGCTTACATGTAACATTTTGTTGCCCACCTAATTCAAACGGTACCCAAGTTATTGGCTTTTGAGAAACTGGAAATGGAGCAGTACCACTTCTGGTTACCGGAAATCGCACACAAGTTTACAGAGATGTACAACTTTGAAGCAATCTACTTACATAAGCACAGTGTGTAAGACTGTAAGAGCGAAGCCAAAGGGAACTTTGAATTTAGGTCATGGGTCAGGCTTTACTTTAAAATAAAGATGGCTGGTCTATGGGAGAAACTCGATTCTAGATTTTATGTTTTGATGTTAACTAGAGAAAGATAGTAAACATAATGAAATACATACCTCTATTGGTGTTTCTATATGTTTTAAATTGAATGAGTTTCGTAATGAAATGAATTAATTAAAGTTTGATAATATATCCTCGATGTGTAAGCTGCTACTCTCATTAGGAGGCCTAACCTCCTCAGTCAAAGACTTAGAGCAGCAGGCAACTTCCTGATCTGCAAATTGTTTTTTTTTTGTTGCCTTTTTTATGCCTTTCCAGCTCACTCTGCTGCCCCTGCCTCTAATCTTTCAACGCATTATTGTGAAGAAAGACTCTTTTTTTAAGGCCATAGTGGTTTGCAGCTCTCAGGTAGCCCATTTCACCAATGATGACCTTTTCAACCGCAGCTTTCATTCCCTCCTTGTCATAGGCCGAAGTTTTTCATTTTTAAATGCGGACCATTCTGAAATGAGAACAAAATTAAATGTTAGAAAGTCTAATTACTAATGTGTGTATGGGGGATGTTTAGCTATAAATATTGCATAAATTATAATAAACAATGTAGGTACAGTAAAAATAATATCAAACTATAGGGTAAGGAATTGCCCCACACCTATTATTGAGAAAAAGAAAGTATGCTTTCCTGTTCTAAATTAATGGCTAAATCTAGCATAATTAATTGTAACCAATAACAAAAATGATTAAGCTATCATAAAATCAATAAATAATTGACAGCAAGTGTAATTGCTCATATTTTAAATCTCTCCCACCTAACCCCTCTGTAACACGATTCAGGATAAAACCATTATGTAAATAACAAATAAACTTGTCTAACACTAGATGTTAAACCACATCATCCTTGGCTTATATTCGGGACCAGCATTCACGGGATTTTTAATAAAAGTTGTAAAGATTTTCTAGAAAAATGTTACTATGTTTTCTAAGAAAACAAGCATAAATCTTACGTAATGATTTCTTTTTCGAGAAAACGGTATGACAAAAATAACATCTTGTGGATTCAAGCGTACAAAGTAGGTCAACACATTTTGAATGCTGCTATACACAACATGTCGGCATACAATGGTCGAGTATCTCCGCGACGATCTTTAAGACAATTTTTTTTTCTATTCCGATGTTTAATATTAGCACAACTTTTATATAATGAACACGAGTTCACTGTAGTGACAGACATTCCCACACACTACACAGATAATGTAAATAGTCAGGTCTTCTTCCTTTACTATAGAAGAAGAAAGTCGGGTACAGAAAAAACAAGTTAATAAAAAGTCTATTGACAATTTAAGCGTAATTTCCTTATGTTATCCATAACAATTTTTAATTTTTTGTGACCGAACGAAAGGATATTTTATTGCGCTAAAAAAAAGACAACTATATTAACCTATATCAACGGAAATAGTTTTATTTTAACGAGTAGGCCTACACGATGCTCAGTTTTTAAAAAAGTAGTAAATATCATCCTAGGCCTACACGATGCTCAGTGTAAAAAATTAGTAAATATTTTTTTGTGACCGAACGAAAGGGTATTTTTGAAAACTTTCTTCGGCAATATTGTTCTAAATTATGGCAGGAATCGATTTGTAAATGTTTCAAGTCGCTAAGTAGTCTGGTTGCCGAGATATGGGCCAAAAACCGCATTTTTTTCGAGATTTTTTGGCTTTTCCGGGAAATCCAGGAAGGAATTTTGGGAATTTTTTAGGCCCACAATCATCCTCGGAACTTGCTTAACATATTTGCTTTTGGAACTAGTCCTCGATATTGCTTCGTTGAGGAGGAGATACGACTTAAACCTGCGGACACACATCCATTCATTGCGGACACACATGCATCCATCCATCCAGAAATGACGAGTTAATAATCACAATTCCTGTAAGGAAATTGCGCTAAAAATTAGACGTTTGTACATTACGTTCAGTGGATGAAAGTACATGTCAGAAAGAAATATTACTATTGTAAATATGTATCAGTCCTCACAAGCCGATGATAAAAATTTGTTTAATGAATCCAACATGGCAAGGTAAACCGAAGCTGTAAATTACATTTCTGAGGCACACAAAAAACAAATTACAATAATTCAAACAGTAAGAGGGTCAGAGACACTTCTCTATCGGAGATATAATTAAATAATGCAATATTTCCATGTGCATTATGTTTTATAATAAAAAGAAGATCCTAAAACCGACAGGATATGTTTTAAAAGCATAGGTGGATCATACTGCTACGCAGAGTTTCTTTCAAGCAATCCCCCAACCTATCAGAAGTACTCTACCGTCCCCCCCCCCAATCCCCCGCTCTAACGAAATATAATTGTACAAAAAAATATACTTTTACCAGTGTCCGCTCCCGCCCCCCCCCCCCCCCCCCCCCAAAAAAAAAAATAAATAAATAAATTGTAATATTAACAACAAAGTATGCACAAAGAATTTAATAAAAACAAGTTAACTACAAGAGTAGGCTACATGGCTACATGTGAAATTATCAAAATTTAAAAAAAGGATGAACTACATTGACCATAAAATGGTTGCAAACGATACAGTTAATAAAATAAAGTCTGTAAAAAAAAAGGTACCTCTCGAGTCGGACCCAACAGGCGTGCTTACTGATGTAAGCGTTAAACTTAGAGCTAGTAAGATAGTACATTCTGAGTTTTCTCCCCTTATATAAGCCTGATGTGAACCAGTCTAATACATCTAAGTAGTATATTAATCTGCATTATATATCTTCGTCAAAGCATGCTGCGATAACTAAGAGAAAAGAGCTGGGGTGGAGGAAAGAATGCAGGTAGCTTGGTTGGGTCGTTACCAAGATCGCAGTATAATAGTTTTACCTCACACCCCTTGCCTTGCTAAAAAATTTCGTGGTGACGCAATTTTAGCAAAGGAATAAAACAAAAACAAAAAATATAATCATGTGCATTTCAAAAGTACAGGCAAAATAAAATGTAAATGTACATTGTCTGACGACAGGCAACAGTATTTTAGAGTCGGCCAGGTTTGGCGAAAATCAGACATAAAACATTACAATTATTACAAAATTGCAAACATTATGCCTTGAGAGGCTATATTAAATAAACATTGGTATATGTTTTAAAATGTGGCGCTGTAAGAAGTGACATGGTATTTTATAAGTTTTTACATTTAATAAAAGTTATCAATGCAAAAGGTTTGTTAGTAGGTTATCTGTAAAATACAAGCAAGTCAAACAAATAAATGAAAATATATAAAAACACCAAAAAAAACGATATTTAAAAAAACATGATCAAATTAAAAAGATTTTATAGGGAATTTTGTAAAAAATATCACAGTTAGCCTTAAACTGGTTTAATCATGTATTATCTGAGCAGCTCAAATCAAAGCGATGTTAAAATTGAGCTTAGTGCAGTCTTAAGACAATACACTACTTTCAAATTACATCTCACGTCAAACTAGCTAAGTTATGCTAAATGATTAGTCGAAACTGAATATAAAGCTTTTAGGAAAGAGTAAATCGCTTAGGAGGTAGTAATCGGAACACCAGCTATCATGCAGATAACTTGTCTCTCGATGACTTACGCTGGTATCCTTAAGCCATCAGTTGCTTCATTAAATTATGTATATGTTTCTTTCGGTCGGCCAGTGTGAACATTACTACTCTTAAATTAGCAACGTACACAGTAAGCAATCGTGTATTTGGTCACATGTGACCACTCCAGGTTTACTTGCAGACGATGTAAGTCTAAGACCTCCAACCCCCCCCCCCCCCCCACCCCGGTAATGATTCCACAATTTGATGGCTCTTGGCTCTTAAGTAAGGGGATTCATCGAAGGGAAATAGATTTTGTCGTGGGAAAAGAGTTCTTTCCCTTAGTGATGACAAGAAAAAAGTATTAGAGCTAATATCAGTTGATAGCTACTTAACCTTAAGCTTATTTAGCCGATATGGAGTCAATCAACAATAAACTAGCCGAGTTTTTTATAATGAAAGAGAGAGAGAGATAAAGCGAGACAGAGGCACGAAAAAATACTTGTCCTTAAGTTTGTAATATTTTTAAAACTCTACATGAATGTTGAGCTCACTGCTGCTCACACTTCCGTTTAAAACATTAAATTTATCATCACTGTGTACTGACACTAGATCCTCAACAAACTGATTACCATAGATGTGAATGTCATCATTAATATTTCGCACGGTTTTGTCTTGACTGGTGGAAGTAAAATCTAGACAACTTGACACACTTTCTTCACTGTCGTTAAAGACGTTAAGTGTTTGCTCCACATCACCAACTTTGACTTCAGTATTTACTGGGTTACAGTTGATTGAGAGTGAAGAATTGCGGATCTTCGTGAAGGACGATATTTCGTTTAAAGAATTACACCGCTTATGTGAAGATCCGCTGGAGCTTGATGCAAACGTTTCAGAGCTCATGTCGATGCCGCTGTCGTTTGGTGATGTGGCACCGCTGGTGTTGGGAGAGACAGCAACGGTGTTGCTTATATTTGCGCCCTGTAGAAATATTTAAAACGTTAATTTATTATAGATTTAGAAAAGTGAACATTCACTTGTGATATTTTTTGTTACGTTTTTATGTTTAAACTCAACCCACCGATGTAGATATTTCTTCCGTGATTCGGATTAATGATGTTTCAGCCTCGCTAACACACTGTGTCGAAATATTGAATAAATTTAAAATACATCTTTAAATATTTTTTTACTTGTAATTTATGTTGTCAAATCTTGATTCGTTTGTCTTTAAATACACGTTGAACAAACCAAGCTTTATATTAGCTCCAATAACAGTAAGATATTTTGTTGTTTAGTTTAAACACCTTCTTTGAAATTTTGTAAATATGCGTTTTACAATTCTAATTTAATTAAATTTTAGTAAGATACTAACATTGATAAATATATTTAATGTTTATAACACTTACCAACCACTGTAACTCTTCCGTAGCCTCGAATTCTTCGGTTATTTCTTCAATCCGGCGTTGTCCTTTCTTACATTTTGTAAATCCTAACCAGCTGAAAAGTATTCAAGCAATAGATTTTTTTAACATTTAGTTGTATTAATATGTGGATGTTATTATATTAACAAACTTAACAATAAAAATGGTTTTTAAAAGTGATTTTTACCTTGATGTCACAATTAGCAGTATTGTCACAATGACTACAGGGATGATCACAAAGAAATGTTTCGCATCCTCAGAATGGGGGTACTTTCCTTAAAATAAAACACTTACTTACAAATAACTACATAAAACACTTGGGTAAAAACCGAAACATTACTAGGAAAATTGTGACTACATATGTGATGATGTTATTTGAATGGATATTTTTCTCCGTGTAATATGATGTATGCTTAGGTGGTATTCGTTTAAATTTGCAATTCGTAGATTTATAAATTGGTATAAGCTACTTATTATATTCATTTATTTATTTTTATTTTTAAAAGTATTGAAATTGTATAAATAATGTTCGTGATGTAAATTTTAAACGAAAAAATAAAACAATGCAAAATTTACCCTTGAAAAAATTGAACACCGGCCCAAAGATAGCAGACACATTATTCTGACCAATCACATCGATGCACACAATTTTTGTGTGAGTTGGTACGACGCAGTGGACGTCGTCAAAGATCTTATTGCTGAGGTTAGCAATTTGTTGCCCTTAAATAAACAATAGATGGCTACTCAGACTGTATAAATACATTATTTCAACACTACATTTAAGAACGAAGAGAATATCAATATGTATACTAAATTAAGTGAAAAAAATCTTTGCCAGTTAATTTTTATTTTATGTTATATATATATATATATATATATATATATATATATATATATATATATATATATATATATAATAGCGTTTATCTAACGCATTACAATTGTGCACAATTCAATCCTACTTACTGTCCTTATCACAATTAGGACTTGATGAAGAAAATACTACAAAATATTTAGCCATGAATTGGTGCGGACTTGGTTCACAATTTTGCATAAATGAAAGACGTTGTATATTGTTATCTTCAGCCGACACATGTAGTTTAGTGATGTTAAACTTGACATTTGCTAAGGCTAGAAAATATGTTATATATTATAATTTATAATAAACAAAATAATCAAAATTTACGTCTAAAAATATTAAACAATTAGTATTAATAGGTAGAGTCTTTATCATCATTATAAGGCTAATATCTTGTAATATTAAAATCTACAACTTATCTAAAAGAAAATTTTAGCGTGTTATCTAAAAAAATACAGATACACGTGTAACTTATAGTGATCACAGGACTATGCTTAAAATACCTATATTAAATTTTTTTAACTATAGATACAGATCCTTGTTATAATTATACTGTTATAATGATTTATATAAAACTCGGTCATTAAGTCAATTATAAATTGAATAGACAAGCTGTGGATTATATTACTTACATAAATGCATTATAACAAGATAAGTATTTATATATATTTTTTTAGCATGATACTCGTATATTTTTAAAAATCAATGTTGCCCTTATATACTAATAGTGTCGTATACTTACAAGATCCATGTCGTTTAAACCAATGTTGTCCTTTAAACTAATAATGTCGTATACTTACATGATCCATGTCGTTTAAAGTCACCAAAGTAACAATTTATCGGGACTATCGATGTCCAATCACCATCAACCATCACTGATATAAAAATTATCTTATTTTTCATTTCTTCATAGATCAAACGGTATTCTTCAACATTCGATGAGCAAACACGCTTTGAATTTCGCAACTTTTCAAATTCACTTTTGTCAGCAAAATTAGAATTAATTGAAATATTTAATGAGTCGTTATGATTGTTAAAATAAAAAAACTGCATTTCAACGTTGTGAGCATCCAGTTGACACAAACGGCTGATGACAGGAACAGTAAATTCATATATCGGGTTGCCCTTATCGCTAACTTTATCCAAATCAAAAACTTCCGTTACCAATATCTCCTGTAATAAAGAAAATATTTTACATGAAAGTTCTCTTTTTTCAATTCTATATTGACTATTTGTCGTTGATTAATAAAACTTTAATATAATGTACCTTAATGTACCTTATAATGAATGTGTAAGTCTTCGAGGTGTTGCGTACATTATGTAGGGCTAGTTAATATTTGCAATTTTAACCAATGAAAAGACACGGGTAAAAGCAGTTTTTTTATTTCATTTTTTTAATAACCTTACATTTGTAAAATATATTTTTTACATCAAAATTGATTATTGAAGTGACTCACTAGACAAATATCCTGATTTAAATGGGTTCCTTCCTCACATACTTGTATGGCTATTTTCTCAGCACCACCAACGGAGCTAGAGTTCACATATATTTTCACTTCACCTTCTTCAGAGAACTCAGCTGCTGCCAAAATGTCAGGTGGCTCTGGGAATATTTTTAAACATTATTTCTTTTTAAACTTAGATTATGATAAACATTGACTGATACTGATACAGTTAAATATGTTGAGTAAAGTTTTAAAAGGTTATATTACTTTTTTTATTAACAAATGTGCTAATCGTTTTAACTTATCTTTCACATAATATAAAATCAATATAATTTAGAAATCGAAGCTAAAGCAGTGATTGTTTTTAAAACTATACAATTTGTAACGTGTTCTTGATATATAAATTTATATATATATATATATATATATATATATATATATATATATATATTAAGCACTATTTTCTAGGTATCAATTATTTTTAAATGAAGATTTTTGGGTGTCGCCTTACTTTAATTTATCCAAGCGAAGTTTACCTTTTTTCTTGATAAGCATTTCGGAATAGTTTTGTGAGATACCGATTTCATTTTCTGCCCAAAGTTTCACTTTAAGCGCATTTGAATATCGACCGTCTTCAATCATTGCAAAACTTTTGCTTGTGTTCAACTTGTAATTCCATTTCCCAGAAGAGACCTCTATAACATAAATTAGTTTTGCGCCCCCATGAGCTTCTTGTGGTATTGGCTGTAAATTAAACACGACTTGGTTGTTTAATGCCGTAAGGATATTTTTTGTGATAAATTAAATTAGAATATTAAATTGGAAAAAGTAACAGCAACAACTACCTTCCATGAAATGCAAATGTCTGTATAGTCATCTTTTCGAATCACAGCAAAACTAAAAGGATGTAGAGCTGGTGGATGCTCTGGGACTAGATGATAAACATATTAGTTCATTATAAAAAAAATGTTGCTTTTCTTAAGCTGGGGGTACATTAGAGATGTCTTTTATATCCTAAAATATATCATTATTTTATCCTTTTTCCTTTTATTTTTAAATACTGAATTATATTATTAACGCGTAAAATTAAAACATGTGTAACAGACCAACATTTATATTTTTATATTAGTTTAATACAACTGAAATTTAACATTTATAGCATGTTAAGTATCATAAAAAGCAGGTATTGCTATTTTGATTTAACAAAAAAAATTATGTAAAATGAAACCATAAGATAAATAAAATATAATTAACATTTTAACTAACCGTTTTTGTCGGTAGTAAACTCAATGGATAACGTTTTACTATGGTCAACTTGTGTGCTCTTCCTTGCACTGACCGTGTAATTTGTAAACGGTGCCAACCGTGATAGACGAATAGCAACCAAAATATTGCCGTTAACATAGTGCAACTCGCTTTTATTCATCTTAAGCTGGAAAGTTGAAATTAAATGAATAAGGCAATTTTAGTATTCTAATCATTTTAATGCAGCTATCTGTGTTTAGCAGTATCATTTTTTAAAAAAAGCTATTAACAAAACTGCTTCAAAATATAAACACACATCATAAATATGTGTTTTAATGTACTAAGATTATGACAACGCAGGCATGAATTTTATTTTTCATCACCTAAAACCTTGTTAAATATGTTTATCTCTAAGTATACACATACATATATATATATATATATATATATATATATATATATATATATATATATATATATATATATATATATATATATATATATATATATATATATATATATATATATATATATATATAACTGTGCCATTAGTAAGAAGTTTTATTTTCTTTTAGTATAAATAAAACAATCAAACCTCTTAAAATGGTAATGTATTATGTCAACATATTCTTGTTTTTAAAGAAAAACTGTTTTTTAAAAAATGAATAATTGTACTTACATTAACCATTCTATGAGCTACATTTTCAGCCAAAGAAATTTCAAAATTTGTCAGCGGTGTATTTTGTAACTTTTCTTTGCTAGATGCTGGGTTAAGGTTAAATTGACGAAAATATAAGATGGCGTCCTTAGCTGTTTTATTCTGCAGCGCTACATCTGTCAACATACAGTAGCATTTAGTAAACATGAACATTTTTAAATGAAATAAAATAAGTTGTGGACATAAAAATCAGCAGTAATGTATTTATGTTATCCAGTTTATATATTAATATGGTGACACCTAATGATGAGTACAAAAAACCATAAAACTTTAACGTAACGAGCATATTTGCTTTTTTGTTGTTCTTTTTTCCAAATCAAATGTAATTTCTTTTTAATAATGAATAATTTGCTCTAACAATCTTCTTCTTTGTTCATAATACTTATATTGGATTTGATTTTCTCCAACACAAATTAGTGTGGAAAATAGAAAACAGAATTTAAAAATGGATCAAACTGCCATTCGCTCTGTTTCAAAATATTATGTGGTGTATTTTTTCTGTTGTTGGCTATACACTTTCCCTTAGTGTTTGTCATTCAGATCAGATGCTAAAAAACTTTTGAAATGAAGGGCTGACCTAAGGTTAACTTTTGAAATGTGTCTGAAGTAATGTATATATTAATATATATATTAATATATATTACAATATAGATAGATAGATAGATTAATATATATAGATATAGATATAATTTATTAACTGACGATACCTTACCTATCAACGCATTAGTTGTTGAAGAGGTCAAAATCCAGCAGTTAAACCATATCATATAATGATTGATATTGTACTTCATGTTTAGCCTTTTTCAGATGACCACATCACACTCTCTCATTCTATTAGTAAAAAGTTTGCCGTCTGATTCTATTCTTTTTTTTT
Organism: Physella acuta; assembly: GCF_028476545.2. Classification (NCBI taxonomy): domain Eukaryota; kingdom Metazoa; phylum Mollusca; class Gastropoda; family Physidae; genus Physella; species Physella acuta. The sequence continues at coordinate 188,989 of NW_026732787.1, forward strand.
TCAAATATACATATATATATATATATATATATATATATATATATATATATATATATATATATATATATATATATATATATATATATATATATATATGAAATATATCATAAATAAATCTACTTCTTTATTTTTTTTAGTCTGAAAGTGACACACTAAATTATATTGGTTTTTGTGTGTATTTATAAGTAAGTTATATATGTAAGTTAAATATATATATATATATATATATATATATATATATATATATATATATATATATATATATATATATATATATATATATATATATATATATATATATATATATATATATATATATATATATAAGGTAAGTAAAGTTTCCCTTTCAAACCTGACGGTTTATGGGGCAAATGAAGTAGAGTTCACATTTGTCTGTGACCTCGGCATATGAAGAGATAGTGTGGTCAGCACTATGCCCAGCCGCCTTTATTTTCCCTAACGTGAGTTAGGTACCCATCAGAGTTGGGTGGACTCAGGGACGGTCTACTGACTTGAACCCTGATTCGAACTCGAGACTTACGGTTAGCAGTCCAGCTCTCTACCGCTAGACCACTCCGTCCCTTATATATATATATATATATATATATCATTTAATATTTCGTAAATTCACAGAAATAAATGAATGAGTGTACACCTAAATAAATGTAACTAGAAGTGAAAAAAAGCGTCCTGACATAGCCCTGCTATTTATGTAGGCCGTAGTGGGCACTTCTTGTCTCTGACATATTTTCAAATTTGTACAATTACTTTTAAACTAACACCAATGTTAACGTACACCTTAAACATGCGTTTATTTTAATTATGTACAAGAAAACTATATGTTAGGATTTTTTTTTTTTAATTACTCTTTGCCATGTAATTATTGGAAATTCCTTTTGCGCTGTAATAAATCGGATTTTCCCGTATTGATCGAGATTTTTCTTTGCAGTAAATAAAACGGTTATAAGATACTAGGCAAAGTGCCTAGCTTCGCTTAGGTTTTCAAAAAAGTTGAGAAATTGAATGATTAATTAATAGGCTGTTATGTTAAATGCTAACGGCCTAAATTTATTCAGTGGGGTACTTTTATTGTCACCATAACTTGATGGAATATTCGCAAACTTATTACTCGCAAGGTTATTAGAAGTAAAAGGGCTTCCATAGAAATTATCAATCAAATATTATATTAAATTAATTTTGCTATTAATTTTACAATTTCAATACAATTTCAATACAATAGAAAACTTAATTTATAACAAAATATCTATTTAAGACAATGCTACACTTTATGATTTTTGTTTTTTCTTAAAAAGAGTATACAAAATATTAAAAAAATTGTTACATTAAAAAGTTACCTCCCCTGTTCATAGACCAAATGACCAAATCTCGTATAATGAGAATTTCACTCGCAGTCATTGTTTATGCTGACCAACAGTTTTTCCATTCGGCACAGTAATCTATAGAGGTGTATGCAAAAAATTAGCCAGATATACTGATTTTAAGTACCCTAAAATCCGCGTTGAAATTACCCTCTTTTTTTTTCCCATAAAATACAAAGGGAAATACAACTGGTCAGTTTTGACCCATTTAACGAATTTTCCCGGACATGGCGAATATTTTGTGACACCCCAAGGCGTTCTCCTACCACCTCACACAATTTCAAGGTTGGTCGTCGGAGGAAATTTTTTTTCTTAATATAGCCCATATAAGGCGCCGGTCAGTCGAGGTCAGTTTTGACCCCCTCTCCGTAGACTTTTCGGCAAACCGTCACCGGCCCTCGTGTTCTATCGCCCCAAGGCACCATCGTGTCAACTTTGACGAGCCTGCGGCGCCGGGAAGTGCCCTATTGGGCACCCGACCACTTTGCTTTATATATATAGATATGTTGGCTTGTATATTTTTTATCAAATAGATTGGAGACTTTTTGGGCTATAATTATTGTGCAACACTTTGCCAAATCCAACACCTTTATAAATATTACATATTATTTTTATTCCGCTATACTGGATAGTAGGCCTATGTATATCTGCTACTTTAGATTAACAAAAGACTTTAAATTATTATTCTTTTATATAACAACAAGTATTTGAATAAAATTTTATCAACACTATTTTATATAGATTTTCACAAATATTATCATAAAATACACAGATATGGCTTTTTATGAGTAATATACTATAATCCTAACATGACACTTTTGCCATTTCATTTAACCTTTATAATGCCTCCGCCATCCCCCCCCCGCCCCCTCATTATACTTACCTATGTTTATCCATTCTCGAAAATGTCTTCTATAAAATGATAACATTACATTTAATGTACCTCACAAATACCGGAATGTACCGGAATATATCAACTAAGAGCGTTGGTATGGACAAACGTACGCCCCTTCAGCAGTGGCTTAGCTAGGATTTTCGGGCCCCTATGCAAAAATTATTATTGGGCCCCTACTACGTCAAACTGTAAATTTTGTATTGTATACGTTATTATTGAGTATTTATACGGTATTATTATGTAGTATTCCGTAACATAAAATACCTTTGATTTTATATATCTTTTATGTAAAAACAAACAAATTAACTGTAAGCCTGTAACATGAAGTAACCTAATACAGTAGCATCACAGGGCAGGGGCCTCACAATTAAAGCGTGACACCATGACGAAAACTCGTAAAATACTACCGTCAAAAGTGTTTTATTCAGTTAAAATAATATTATATTAAGTAGAGGGGTAGCACTCCACCGAAAATGCAAAATTGTTGGACATGGTGGGGGTGACACACACTAAACGCACCGGGTGTTATCAAATCTTGTGACGCCACTTACCAAATACACATTTTAAAAAGTTGCTCATGATTTATTTAGATTTTTTTTTTCTTTTTTATAAGTTTGCAAAAGGATTAATATGTTCCTTGAAGTCCATTTTAGTTGCTTCTATATGTTCAATACTTAGGATGACCAAGTTACTGACCCAAAGAGAATATTTAAAACTGGTTTCATAACATCATCATAATGAAGAGACTTGGGGCGCCCAACTGTATACTACTGCCGAGGCGACTGGAGGACACCCCTTATTTTCTTTAACCATTGATTATAGTAGTCCTCCGTATCCCTATGGCATGGCGCTCATAAAAACACGTATATGTGCCGTAGTTCTTACGTAGGGAACCCGGGATGCCGGCTAAAGCACCTGTGCAGTTTGACCGTTGAATTAAGCAGTAACCCTGACCACTTGTGCAGGACACCCAATTAACTGACCCCAGGTGCTAAGAAAGCCGCTGGGAAACTCTGGATGGCAAACTGAACCGCCTTACAGCCAGGGCCAGGGGCGGAACTACAGTGCCGCCAGACCCCGCAATGCGGGGGGGCCCACGCCATTTAGGGGCCCAGAGCCGACCATAATACATTTGTTTATAGTTAAAAAAAAAAGTAAATTTTCTTTCATTTTTGACTTGATGGTTGTTTTGTAAAAAATTACCGTAGCTGCGGTTGGATTATCTTTATTCTATAGACACCACCCCACGCTCTTGTTTCATCTTTTTCCCTTTGTTTTTAAACAACTTTGAAAGCTGAGTATTTCTCCTACAATTAAACTTATCAAAGATAAGCAAATGTTCAAACCACTTCCATGACTTATTTCCCTTTTTAAAAAAATTGTCAAATAGGGGTAATCATAAGCTCCTTTTAATAGATTTGTACTAAACAAATTAAAAAGCAATTACTTCTCTTAATTATTATTGTTTTATAAGTAATTACTAAAGAATAATATTGTATAAAAGGGAAATGTATTGAAATGTATTAAATCAATAATATTTTAAACATTACTAATATAATTACGAGAAAAACATAAAAATAAACATAACACGAGACACCATTACTTATACAAAGCTTTCATATTTTATATTATTTTGACCGACAGGATGATAAGAGGGCTTCTATCAAAAATTAATTAAAACTGATTTCACAAAACACGCTAATGACTCCTGCTGTCACTTGCATTTGACCTTCACCTCCTTCACTGTTATGCCTTTCAATTTTGTATAATCATATACATGACATCTTGTAAATATTCATTGTGTACATTTGTAAAACCTTTCGTTTTCATTTGATGTTTGAAATTATGTCTAGAATTTGATGTTGATGTACTTGTTTTAAATTGCAAATAAAAGTATTTAAAAAAAAAAAAACAAAAAAAAAAAAAAAAAACACGCTAATGCACTTACACACATGACATGATGTTGAATTTTTTTTTTATTGATGCTTTTCAAATCCCGAACAGGACAGCAATGAGTATCCTATGTTCGTATTATGTGATTGCATATATATATATATATATATATATATATATATATATATATATATATATATATATATATATATATATATATATATATATATATATATATATATATATATATAGGGGGCCTAAAAAAATTTTTTGCGGGGTGGCCCTTTTTTTCTAGTTCCGCCACTGGCCAGGGCGCTGCCCTCCGAACGAAATAAACAAATATTTAATGGCAGAAAACTTTATTGGAGTCCGAGTTTCTTTCTGGCTTCTCTTCGAGGAGGAGGCACTTCTCCTCATATGTGGGGTTATGATAGGAAATTTCACGGTCAGTAGAGGTTTGTCTGAATTATTCTAAACGACTTCCTTAATGTTTCTTGGCATTTGTATTAATGCATACAAAGACAATAAGATAGACAAACAAAAATCTTTAAGTAGCGGCATATTGATTGGAGATATATTAGATCAACAACAAAAGTGTGATTTGTGTTAAAACTAGTAGAAAAACATTGACACGTTTTCGACTTTGCTTGTTGTGAAAACACTGTCCACTGCTGTTAACTAAAAATGGCTCAATTATAATCATGGACGGATGGAATTTCGTTGAGGACTGAGAGGGGAAGGGGGTGAAGGTTTATGTCGGTGGGGTAGAGAGTTTTTAGAGATGCGTATAAATTTGCGGGTGCCGGATGTGAATCTCACAAAAGAGTCAATGTTTAAGTTTATCTATAGGCTTAACGGATAGCCCGACAATGCAACAATGCCTGTAGTGTTATTAATACCGATGGGCCCTGTACAACCCCTCCCCAGTAAGAAAGGTCTGGGGGCCTTTTTGGAACTTTTGATTACTTCTACAGTAGAAAAGAAACTGGATTTCCGTTTTCTTTTCAAAATTATTTTTATAATACAAATATTGAAATTCCAATGTAAAAGTTTTTAAAAATTTAAGGAGGTAAAGGGCCCCTATTAGCCTTGGGCCCCTATGCATTGCTTACGCTAGCTTTACGGTAGCTACGCCACTGTCCTTCAGCTAGGTTCAAACAACTTCTTGTCAATATTATTTACATCTGATTAACCAGAGAGCTAAATGATAAATCCGTTTTTATGTCAATGTCAAATAGGCTACTCACAGCTAATAAAAAGAAGTTTGTCCACAAAAGGAATGTGTTTATTGTAGATAGTGGGTAATTCGTACCGCCAAAAGAAAGAAATTAACGTGTGTGTTTTCTCTTTCTCTCTCTCTCTCTCTCTCTCTCTCTCTCTCTCTCTCTCTCTCTCTCTCTCTCACTCCACCCCATGCGAATGGCTATCTCTGTTTCTGTCAATGATCAGATCACTGAGTAAGTAATAGATATACCTGTGTGGATCAGCCGACTAACTCAATGATAATTGCTCCGACTCTAAGCATTTTGAATCTATAAATAGAATAACAAAAGGAAGGAAACGAAATTTTAAACAGATTTCCGCCATTACAAAAATAACATGAAACCTACAGTTCACGACACATCGCATAGGAATTTAAAATAATTATTAGGCCTATAGGTTTAATACATATTGCATAGAATATAGAAATTTAGATCTAGTGTTCTGGTTAGTAGTTATTTCATGTTTATTAGAATATAGTCTAGATTCTAGAATCTAATCATACGGCTGCATAAAAAGAAAACCCGTCTAGATCTAGAGAAGCGGAGGTAAGAAGGTTAAATTAGTAATTTACATGATTTTTATTGTAGTGTCACTGTTTGTTAGGCCCAATTATTAAATCTTTAGATCAGAGGTCAAGCTTGATCATGTGTGGCATCTATTGTGGTGCATTGGAATGAAAAGCCCATATACTTAAATATAGAATCTAGTAGGCCTATACTATAACTGTACTGCCCTATACTTTAAATTTGTTACCACAAGAAAAAAGCCCATTTACTATTATTAGTTATAATTAAATTAAATTGAAATATTTGTTTATCTTTATAGGTTATAGTGAATGCATGCTAATGAGCATTATTCAAGCTGCTGTTATATTTAGGCTTATAGGCCTATATACTCTATAGCTTAGGTTATATACTATAGACTATATATTATATACCAATATTGTGCATAAAACTTAAAGCATGTAAGCATACACAATAATAATTATCATTAGACCTATAGTAACTAAGACTCGTACTATTTAGTACTACTTTAATATTACCTTTAAACTATTAGGCATAATGAAATAATGATTAATGATTTCAGTGTTTTCCGCACTCGAGAGGAAAGAGGTTGCAGGGAACTTAGAGACTAATCTTTGCCAACATACTGGATTTCAGGTGATGACAATAGGAGCAGATAGTATGCGGCTCAGTTAATACTAAAAACAATTGATTTTAGTAATCAGAGTTTCTTCCAGGCATCTCTTCTGGGGGGCCGAAGCCCCCCCCGAACAATTTATACCGCCCCCCCCCCCCGAACGAAATGAAATTTATATAATTTATATAGAAAATATATACTTTTAACAGTGTCCGCCCCCCCCCCCCCCCCCCGAAGAAAGTTTACCGCCCCCCCGAAAATTTCAAGTGCCCCCCCGGAGAAAAAAGTCTGGAAGAAACACTGTTAGTAATTAGTGGTAAGCTCTTTTTTAAAATAATATATTATAACATGGTATCGCAAAGGTTCAGGTTCTCCAATAAATGGTAATTAGAGTCAGGTTTTAGGACTAAAGTTTAATGCTTGGTTAGTAATATGCATTAAGTTGGGAAAGACATAGAAATGGAAATACATGGAATTTAATGTTTTCATTCGCAAACGTTACTATTTAAATTTTTTTAGGCCTGCTATTTATTGCTGAATAATAAAATCACTATACTTATCCACTATATTATTTTTAAATAAAGTGAGTTTAGAGCAGTCGAGTAAATAAATTTAATAGCAAGACATAACTAAAATTTACAATGAATATATATATATATATATATATATATATATATATATATATATATATATATATATATATATATATATAAATTGATTGCTATTTTATAAAAGTATGTAAATCACAGAATAAACATTAGTTTGTATTGTGTCTTCAATTTAACAAAAATGCTACTACTTTGATGGATTGCACTAAATAGGGGTTAGCTTTAATTTAATAATTTGTGAGATATTCTTGCTAATCTATGTGTAAATTGCTTTTCAGGACTATGAGTGTGTGTTTGGCCATCCAGATTTCATAACTACAACTGATGTTCAATTACAAGGGATATTAATCAGTCTCTGTAGACTATACACTGTGCCTAGTTTCATCCTCAGGTAACTGTACTATAGGCATAACCCATTTTTTAAAGTAATTATTATAGCAAGAGATAGCATTATATATTATAATAAATATAATGGATTTTAATCCAAAATATTCTATTAATTATTGTCTTTTCTTAAATTCTAATAAATCAATGAGTTGTACAACATAGAGGGTATTATATTTGAATGATAATTGAAACACATATTGTTATAGAGCTCAAAACTATGTACTTATCTAATATAATTAATATACTGAAATAGTTTTATTGAAGCATATTATTTCATATTTTACCACACAGAGACTGATGTGTAAGCTTAAAGTAAAGACATCAAATCAAAGTATCAGCTATCAAGAAGGTAAATATTGATAGTCTACTTCATTAATCTTCAATATGAATGAACACAATTTTAAATCTATAATCTTTGCTGATAATGTTTGTTTCTTGTTATTCATAATATTCAGTGCTTTATCTTTTCAAAGTAATTAGTTATAGTAAAGAAATAGTAGAGATAGTAATATAAATTTGTAATGTATTTCTCTTGCTAGTTCCACAAAAGAATATATCAAAATATTTTGTCTTTATTTCATTTAGAGAAGAACATTCAAAATCATATTGTGATACACAAATCAAGGAAGTCTATGACCAGCATTATGATACAGGCCAAGAAAAAGCTGGATATTTGATTGGAAGGGTGGCACAAAAAAGATGGGTTATCACTAGGGAATCAAGCTCGGAATACAGTTCACTGTTGGGACATCAAGCCAAATACCTTTAAACTTATTTGAATCATTTTTGCTGTTTATTATAATTCATCCAATTGTCTTATTAAATATATAAATTTATATATATACAAAATTCCTAATATAGAATTTCTAAAAATGTTTTATTATAATATTTAAAAATGAAACAAACATGTTCCCAGAACACAGCCACATAATGTCAACACGTTCCCAGAACACAGCCACATAATGTCAACATGTTCCATGAACTCACAAAATGGCAACATGTTCCCAGAACACACAAAATAACATTATGTGCCCAGAACACACAAAATGGCAACATGTTCCCAGAACACACAAAATGGCAACATGTGCCGTTAACAATACTTCACTTTTTCCTTAACAATTTTACAAGCATGTAATAAAGCCATAAATCTTTACTGTGGATATAGCCAATAAATATGCAATTTGTAGTTTTCAATGCCTGTCCCATGCATATTATTTAGCCTAGTGTTTTGGGCCTTGCTTCATTTACTCAATAAATTATATAGGCATGAGAATTTTCATTTTAATCTGCAAAAGCTACATTCTGTACATTATTATTTTCAAACTACATCATATATTTTTCTCTTCTCTGATAAAAAATATTCCTCATATTGTTTGTGTCAAGTATTTTTTATTTTTATCTATGCAATGCTATATTCCTATTTTATAATAATTACTTTTATACAAATTCTTTTGAAAACTGTTCTTTATTGATTTGTATCATTTTCTTTATTTCTGAAAAATAAAACTTTGTTTAGAAATCCCTTTTTTTTGTTTGTGTACAAATTAATAAACATAAATACCTACCAGGCATAATATCCAGCAACACTAAACAATTAAGTAGGGCCTTTTGTTAGTAATGGTAAATTTTATACTAATTATTGTGATTTCTCGTGGCCACCTTGTTCTGAATATCTTCAACTGTGTCAATGTTGCTACCAACTCCAATAATTAAAACTGAAGTCATTTACTATGAAGTAAAACTTGGGTGTAATCCAAATCCACCCAGTTGCCGGGGGCAAGGTACCAAACATGATGTCCAGTAGAGGGTTAAGAAAGTATCATTATTAAATCACTATTAAACCCCTCCTCGCCTACGCCATTGCTTGTACGCATATGGACGTTATCGGAATTCACTGTATTGCTTATAAGTCGAAAATGCGAAAAAGACACGTTTAACATTACTAGTTTGAAGAATAACATTCATGTTAGCCGAAACAGATGTATTCTAAAGTTATTTAAATTCATTTTATTGTTCATTACGATTATGTTGTCGTAAAATATAGACCTATTTAAAAAAGCATACCTAAAAAGTGTTTTAACGCATTTTCTTCTTAGAAAAGCCTCACATGCATGATATCATTAACATTACGGCAAATCAAACCCTTTAAGAAGCCCCATCAACCATTCAATTATTACGATGGGCAACAAATAAAACGCCCGCATCAAGGTACAGTCCTTATGCTATCGACATTAGCTCAACCCCGGCAACTAACGTGTCCCAAAACCAAGAATTGAAATCTTGACCCATTATTCTGATTAATTAATGGTTAAACATCTTTAGGCATCTGAAAACATAAGTTTTTAATCTAGTGTACTCAAAAAGGAACAACATAAAGCTTTATGCCGCCTTAAAAACCCAATCCCATGTTACGCAAGGAGTCGATAGAGAAAGAATAAGGCTTTGAGTCAGAACAGGCAAAGGCTTAGATAACTGCCAAAATACCTAATCTGTAGACCTCACAAGTCTAGACGATATATTTGTGCCTCTGTGGTCAGTAGGCACATAAAAGAGAAAAGTAGAGGAAGCAGAGGTTTAGCAACCTATTCCGGCGCCCGGGGGCGAACTATCACTGTTGTGCCAACCCTATTCAAGCGCTGGCAAAAAGGCGCCCATCCCTACATACACTCCCCTATATAAAATAGTTGAGGATATCAGTCATGTATAAATCTGTTTTCTTAAATTTTACTGAAGAATGAGGATTTTTAAAAAATTGTCAACCCCTTTTGGCGCCCCATACGATCTGGGGTCTCTGACAGGAAGCAATGCAATTTTTCTCCATAAAAATAAAAGCCAGATGCAATTTGACACTGTTCGTACGAGAGTCATCAAATTTTGGGGAGTTGGTGAAAAGAATTTCGAGAAAGAAAAAATTTCTTAAGTGTGGCACCCTGGGAGGGTTCGATTTTTCTCATTATACGATTATGAGCTCAGAATCCAGAGGGGCTATCTCATCAATTGCGGTCATAGGTAATACTAGATTCAGCAGAGGCGTAGCGAGGGGGGCGGGGGGTACATATTTCCCCGGGCGCCAACCTTAGGGGCGCCAAAATGGGTGGGAAAAATTTAAAAGCTCATTTTAGCTACAGTTTTGCATTATAAATATTTTAAAAATACGGGGGGGGGGGCGCCAAATTGAAAATTTGTCCCCAGGCGCCAGGAATGGTGCTACGCCTCTGAGATTCAGTGATAAAACTACACCAGGTTCATCCGCCAGCTCCCCGGCGGTTGAGTGGCCCAGAGCGGCCAAGACCCACCTCGGGCGATACTACGGTTTAGATGGGCTACTATAAATGTTCACTAAGTAGAATAATGAGCGCCCGCCGGCGCCCTGGCAGTTCGCGACAGCGAACGCCCCGGGCTCTACAGAGAGTGCCTCTTTAAAGAGCACCCTACAATAGGGACACGGTGGCACACGACATTTTATAATTAAACCGAATTAGGGGCGCTCCTGCGGGAGTATAACCAGTGGCTCCCTGGAGCGCCAAGGGACGCGTCTCTAACACATGCGCGGTCGCCAATGTGTGTTCTACCTCACTATTACAGAGGTTGATTAACGTACACTCAAGGCTTTCATACAGTGAGCCTTGGTGCGTCTAGGCGGCAGTGTGGACAAACCCGCGCCCCAAAAACGAATATGTGGGTTTGTTTGTTTAAGCATTACCAAAGATTTCATTCGTTTGTCATTCAAATTTGAGAAGTTAATGCTAATACCCCTGTGGTGGTTTCTGCGAAAACAAATTCGATTTGGTGGCGCCCTGGCAGGGTTCCATTTAGCTCCCCGGGTTTTCCCGTGAGTACTATGGTACCTTTGTTCGTTTTAATAATTGCGAAACGCTATGAATATGATGGGCTACTATAATCGCTTACTATACCGAGTGAGGCGCCTTCCTACCTAGGCCCACCTACCTACATACCTAACTTCCTGCCTACGCACCTACCTATCTACTAACCTGCCTGCGCTGCTGCCTGCCTACCTACTTTCCTGCCTACCGTTATTCCTGCCAAGCTGCTTTCCTTCCACCCCGCCTGTCTACCCACCTCACATCCTACTTACACACACACATATCTTCGTATGTATATATGTATATGTTAGTGTGCTCTAGGACTATGTATTTTTACATTTTTGTTGTTACGTAGAACTATTCAGTATAAAGGAGTTTCCTTTTCTTTTTTTTTTTTTTTTTTGACGTTGTAACTGCCGCTAAAATATTCTTTTTTGTATGTGTGCATAAAATAGTGTAGGTTTATTAACAAAAGTAAATTTTAGTATGTATTTAAATGTATATAATCATTTTCGTCAAGCCAATGTGTTCATAATCTTAAATTTAAAAACCCATGAAACTCGATAGCCAAAGATTTAGAATGAGAATAATTGCTATTTAACCAGAAACACCTATTCTAATTATTGTAATAATATTTTTTTAAATAAATATACACAGAGATAGATTGTTTTCTTATATAATTAATTTAAAAAGTCAACTGTATTTCATAACGAAAATTAACACAAAATACATTCGAATAGAAACTGTCAAGGGAGACTACTCTAATATTTGTAGGAATAAGAGTTTTTTTTTTAGAGTTTTTTTATTATTAGAAGAAAAGTTAATCATGTAGGTTCAATAAAAGATTACCTTGCATTTAAAAAAAAAAGATATTCGATAGGTTTAGAATGAGAAATAGTCAAAATTATTTATTATATTCATTAGTTGTTTTTTTTTAATAATATAGTACAAAGACCTTATAACAGTTAAATGTTTATTGAATGAATGTTAGGTGTGTGTGTGTTATAAAAAGGCGAATTGGATTCAGAGAGAGTGGTGTGGTACGCATGCGCGAAAGAATAGGAAGTAAGAGGGGAAGAACATGGCGTAACTGGACTGAACACGCTGTCTTTGTAAACACGAAATAAATATGAAAACTTGCAAAAGAAGGCTTGTCTTGTGATTTCGTATGTGTAATGTAAAAGGTAGGAGAAAGGCCTGCAACAAGTTTATATCGTGAACCCAGTCACACAAAACAAAAAGCCTGTGACATTTTGGTGTCAGAAGTGGTCGGTGCTCTACACCGTACAAGAAAGAATTAAATCTAAATTTAGTAGTGAAACTGATTAACTATGCTTGCATCATTCATTAAGATGGAGTTCGATCTCTATGCCAAATACACTGAATTGGCTAATTCGGCAGGATACACTGGGGCAGAGAAGGCAAATTGGGTAGACAAGAACGTAGCTGGGGTTATTGAAAGGGAAGAAAGAGCTTCCGAGAGGGAAGAAAGAGCTGCCGAGAGGGAATTCGCTATATATATAATGGAGATTGAGAAGGAAACAGTTAAAATAAAGGCTGAGACAGCAAAAGTTAAAATGGAGGCTGAGAAGGCTAAAGTTAAACGGGAGGCTGAGAAAGAAAAAGTTAAAAGGGAGGCTAATAGCCTATCAGATAGGGAACTAGATCTAGCAGAAGTTAAAATGGAGGTCGGAGACAAAGACAAACAGAGACAGCATGAGTTAGAGTTAGAAAAAAGTAAAAATAACCAATCTCAAGTACCACTCACAGACAGAGAGACTAAACATGAGTCAACAGGTTTTTCTCCTTCTGAATGGATATATGGGGTAAAGCCAAGAGACCCATTAACTTTATTGAAACACAAATTATTAAATAAACAGGAAGAGGCATTTGACCCTCATGAACCAGTAAACCAGACTAGAGAGAGAATAGTTTATGGTGCTATGACAGCCCAAGAGAATGCACAGTTAGCCAGTGAAAGGCACAGAAATATAATAAACAAACATGGATATTTAAGAACTTTTGAAAGAGGAGATATAGTTTTTGTCAAACTGCCAGACAAAGAAAACATAGAAGCATTTCAAGGACCTTTTGAAGTAATCAAAAAACTATCTGATGTAAATTATGAAATAAACATAAAGGGAAATAACACTCCTATACACATAGACAGAATGAAGAAATTATATGTAGAGCCAGAGAAACTGATAGAAGAGGAACATATGGCCTGCACTATAATAAGTGAAAGCTGTAATACGCAAGAAATTAAGACTTATCATATCACAGTGAATGAGAAAAACATAATGGACAAAATAATAAATGAGTACAAGGATGAGATTACAACAGAAATGGGTTTTACTGAAACAATTCAACACAAAATAGAATTGACTGATTATAGTGCTATGACAGGGAAGCATTACCAAGTACCAGTTGCTTAGAGAGAAGCTGTTGAAGCAGAAATGGATTTGCCACTTGAATCTGGGCAAATAGAAAGAACAGAATCAGCATACTCATCACCTATGGTAATAGTAAGAAAAAAAAGAACAAAGTAAGGATAGGTTGTGACTATCGAGAGTTGAATAAAACTACTAAGATAGATGCTGAACCCATGAATGATCATAAAGACATTTTGGAAACTATCAGTAAATCCTCAATTTTCAACACTTGTGATTTGAACAGAAGCTTCTGGCAAATAGGACTTAAAAAGGAGTCAAGACAATACACTGCCTTTACATCTAGCAAAGGACTATGTCAATGGAAGGTGAGGCCATTCGGACTTGTGAACAGTACCGCCACGTTCCAAAAATTCATGAATAAAATGACAGAGGGAATGAAAAACCTGGTCTTCTTTGTTGATGATACATGTATACATAACACACATGGGCAGAACACATAGAAACACTAAAAGAACTACTGGAAAGACTTAGAAAACATGGGGTTACAATAGCACCAGAGAAACTGCATGTGGGAGTAGATACAGTAGAATTCCTAGGATTCAAGGTTGGAAATGAAGAATTTAGACCTACTGAAGGAAATTAGGACAAAATATTAAATATCAAAACTCCTAGTACAAAGAAAGAAGTGAAATCATTGTTTGGACTATACAATTTTTATAATATTTTGTGGATAAATATGCTGAACTTACTACTCCTTTAAGATTTCACTTTCAAGCTTTAATAAATTTTTTAAACTGTTGAGGTTGGTGATACAACTACAGTGGTTAAAAATTATATTGTCACATCCACTAAACCAGGTTCTATATGCATGATAACTGATGTTATATGTTAAAGTTTAACATATAACATCAGTTATCATGCATATAGAACCTGGTTTAGTGGATGTGACAATATAATTTTTAACCACTGTAGTTGTATCACCAACCTCAACAGTTTAAAAAAATTTATTTCAGTGATTAACTTTACACATTCCTTTTTGGCTAACAAAATCTGTTATATTTTATGTTGTGTGCATTGGTACTTAAGCATCAGTGATTTAAAGTATAGCTACAACCACTGAGGATTACTAACATACATTATTTTACATGTTATTTACTTTAAGAAAATTTATAAGTTAGAAAACCATTTAAATTAAAGCATTGAGTTTGTTATCATAATTTGTTAACAAATGTTTAGTTTGTTATTGGACCTTGTATTATGTTAACGGCTGTTTATGAACAGAACAGTTGTGTATTTCTTTTACACTTTATATGGTAATGCTAATGGATCCTATTGTTGTTTAAAGGTGTATTCAATTAACATGGCTTAACTATGTGTGTGGAATCTTGACTTGGTAAATATTACTTTCATAAGGAAAATGGATTTGTCTAGGAAAATTATGTCAAGGAAAGCTTACCTGTAAGGGGACAGCACAATACACTAGCTGATTTATTTTTTTATCAAGACAGATTGAAGATGAAAAAACAAACATGGAACTGACTAAAGAAAATAATGACCTGAGACATATCAGCCAATTCTTATAAGGAAATTTTGAATAATGTAGTATGTGTTGTGTACTTCCAGAGAACATTAACATTTTAAAAATGTGATTTGTATGTATACTGTATATCTTGTTAAGTAATGAACATGATTATGGCAGTATGACCTGACAGAAGTGGTAATTATATGTAATAATATGTGGTAATTATATTTATGATGAGGAGTTTACCTCAGCCAGTGAAGTAGGGAAATCAAGGATATGATTTGCCCATGGGAGCTATTGCATAGCTATAATTTTGTTCTACTAAAAGAGAGTTTTCCTTAGTTAGATTTATTCTGAGATACACTAAGAGGCAATATTCCTTAGTGAGGTTTAATGATTTCTTTTGTTTGTTACACTTAGAAGAGATTTTCCTTAGTTAGAGTCATTTGTTCTTATTAAACTAAGAAGGTTTACCTTACTTACAATTTCATTAATAGCGATACTTATTAGATAAATCAAACTTTGCATTTTGCCATGTATTTTAAGTATATCATTGTTTTATATTGGTAATTGTACATATAAATAATTTAGGATGTTCATTAGCAAGTTTCTTTTTCAATATGATTTTCATTTAACTGTTATTTGTATAATGAGGATTTTATAGTGAATGTGATGTATATAAGAAAAAATTAATGAATTAATTTTTTAAAGGGGAGAAAGGGCATATAACAGTTAAATGTTTATTGAATGAATGTTAGGTGTGTGTGTGTTATAAAAAGGCGAATTGAATTGAGAGAGAGTGGTGTGGTACGCATGCGCGAAAGAATAGGAAGTAAGAGGGGAAGAACATGGCGTAACTGGACTGAACACGCTGTCTGTGTAAACACGAAATAAATATGAAAACTTGCAAAAGAAGGCTTGTCTTGTGATTTCGTATGTGTAATGTAAAAGGTAAGAGAAAGGCCTGCAACAAGTTTATATCGTGAACCCAGTCAAACAAAAAGCTTGTGACAGACCTGTTTTAATTATTTTTTAAAAATCTTATTTTAATTAGTAATTATAAATGAAGATCGAGGATCTATATTTTTTTAAAATAGTTTAACTGTCCCTAAACAATTGTATCAATCGCTGAGAAATTAAGAATTAATAATTACGTTAAACGCTTTATTAATTAAACGAGTTGAATTATTTCCGTTTTGATAAACTCTCTCTCTCTCTCTCTCTCTCTCTTAATAACTACTGACGCTTTATCATTGAGTTTCTCGAGAGAAAAATACAGGAGAGCGGTAGTTATCATTGACTCTGTCATTGATAATTTCATTGAGTCTTTCATAGAAAATAGTGTTTGATCGGCTGCTCACTCACTCTCTCTCTCTCTCTCTATCTCTTTCTTTTTTTTTTCTTCTTTCCCCTCCATCCCTTCTCATTTCTGTCGCACTCATGGTCTCTCTTTTTACTACGAGCATAACCTGCACGATATACGTGGCCGAGTGGTTAGCACTTATCTGTATGATCCATTCTTACCAGCACTCTTCACGGGTTTGTTTGTTATTCGTCAATATAAAACTGGATGTGCCGGCTATAGCTATGAAAGTATTTTTCCTTCGCAGTAGCTTTACGTTCGTGCATAAATTCTATCATGAAAGTTGAAGTCTCCCACGTTACAAACCCTTATGGTTACCAACCTTCATAAAAATTTCAAAGTCCCCCCCCCCCAGCTTCCCCAAAAAAGGAGTTGCCCGAATTCTGTTTGTCCGAAGGCCTTGTTCACGAATAGACACTTGCAAGAATTTGTCAATTGCCCAAATGCCACTTGCAAGAAGGCCGGTTTCTTGTTATTAAAACGTGTTTATGCTTTTTTTCAGTACTTAAAATGTTTAATACAATAGAGTTCCATGACTAAATGATAAAAACTATTACGCACCAAATGAACCTGATAATGCGCGTATAATAGTGCGGAATTGTAGTAACCTACACATTTAAGAAAATTTAATTAATTCATAAACAATTAATTAGTCATCCAATTAAGTCAAATTTTATGGCCGATTGCACTTTCATCGAGCCTTGACGAATTTCAGAGACATTGGTCAGTTAGAAGTGCTCGCAATTTCGCTCATCCGTTTCGGTCTAGATAGACAGACCCGAGAAATCAAGTTAAATAAAAGCCTGAAACAAAAGTAAGATTATGACAAGCAGCTAGTGTATAAAGTAATCTCAAAGTTACTTTTACAAAGTCCATGTAAAAACGATTTAAAGAGCCCAACTCTTCTCGAATCTCTTAATTAAAATACACCAGCTTGCAAAATCTAATCACTTAAGTTGTAAAATTGAACATGTGCTACTAATTTATCCAGAATTCAATAAGGCGATTTCTTGCAGCTTGAAGCACAAGGCTTTCAATTATCACTAACAACATTAAATCAAGATTATAATATGTTCAGGTATTAGAGTGACTATTAGTCTAATCAATTTGGGTTGAATAAATTCGATCAATGTGAGCATTATTCTCGCGG
This sequence comes from Physella acuta, assembly GCF_028476545.2. NCBI lineage: Eukaryota > Metazoa > Mollusca > Gastropoda > Physidae > Physella > Physella acuta. Next base: position 206,806 of record NW_026732787.1, read on the forward strand.
TTCAGCAGAAAATAGGGCTGTAATTTATCCATATCCACCAAGATATAGGTCACATCCACCAATTTATTCGCCATCTCCACCAAGATATTGGTAATCTCTACTAAGATATTGACCATATCCACCAAGATATTGGCCATCTCTACCATGATATTGGCCATCTCCACCAAGATATTGGCCATCTCCACTGAGATATTGGCCATCTCAACCAAGATATTGGCCATCTCCACACCAAAATATTGGCCATCTCAACCAAGATATTGGCCATCTCAACCAAAATATTGGCCATCTCAACCAAGATATTGGCCATCTCAACCAAGATATTGGCCATCCCCACCAAAATATTGGCCATCTCAACCAAGATATTGGCCATCTCAACCAAGATATTGGCCATCTCAACCAAGACATTGGCCATCTCAACCAAGATATTGGCCATCCCCACCAAAATATTGGCCATCTCAACCAAGATATTGGCCATCTCAACCAAGATATTGGCCATCTCCACCAAGATATTGACCATCGCTATTAAGAAATATGCCTATTCTAACAAGGAAATGGTCATCTCCACCAAGTTATTGGCCATCTCCACCAAGACTCTAGTCTTACTCCACCGATATACTGACAATCACCACCAAGAAAATGACAATCTTTACAATGATTTTGAACTCCTGTGCGAAAGAATTGGCAATTTACAAGCCGTTTTTACCATCTATTAAATTATTTTTTAACACAATGCATCAATACATTTAGCCGGTTTAGATTATGTATTTATATCTGTGTGCGTGATTGTGTGGGTCTTCGCGTTGTTAGTATTTTTATGGGTGTGTGTCATGTAATGCGTCTATGTTATGTTTGTTAGTATGTATGTTTATTTATGTGCGTACGTTTTCGTATTAGTGTGTATTTTATGCTTAAGTATCTGCTCTTTTAATTGTGTGTATGCTTGTTTATCTGCTGTCAAACTATATGTGAGCTTGTATGTGTGTTTTATTGTGTTTGTGTACGTATTTGTGTTTCTAACATTGAATAAAAAGCTCCTTTCCTTGTTCGATCGATACGATATTAACACAACGTGGTTAAAATTTGATCATTAATGTTTTTAGACGTCTACGAACGAAAACTCTCCAGCAAGATAAATGTTCTGCGAACTTCTTTTTTTACAAAATTCCTATAGATTTATCTAATTAATTTTTGTAAACCTCTATAACGGATTAGGGGCAGAACGGTGTTGGGTCTATGAAGCTCATGGTTGCTTAACAAAAAGTCCCAATAGCTGATGTTTTGCAGATTGTTCTTAGATGGACAAAAGCTATGGAAGCACTTCCAGAAAGAAAAGCAGGCTGACATCGGAGTCACAGGCCTACATGGCACTTAACAATTAACACACGAAATACTGAATCGTTGTTTATGAAATATCTTCGAACATCTATCTATAAACTACTAAAACTTAAGTTTGTTTACATGTTTGAATATCTATTTGTTTGTTTGTTTGTTTGTTTGTCTGATCGAGTATTGTGAATAGATCTACTCTATCTGGAGAGCTGTAAAATAGTATGTAGGTAGAGAATATTTTTTTTATTGCAAACAGACTGTAAATCAAACATTTATTTAAAGAAGTTAATTAATTTATTGATTTATTCATAGGTAGATTAACCACATTTGTTTTAAAGTTTTAGAACAATGGCTTAACTTTGGCTGAATAGTGATGTTTGATAACTCTTTTTTTGTTTGTATGTTTTTCTGATTTGTTATTGGGGAGAATCTTCATTATGTGTAGAGCTGTAAAATAGTATTTTGGGTGGTAAATATTGTTTCTTCTTAAAAACACTGTTAATTACAAACTAATTTAAAGCCGTTAATTAATGTATTGATATATTCATGGGTAAATTAACAACATTATTATAAAAGTTTAAAACAATGACTTTAGTAATAGTAAAAAGAATTATTTTACTTTGTACAACAATGTTTTCAATTATTTTTCCCAAGGCCTACATGTGAATGATAAGGTTGACTTTCAGGACCTCGCGGGGCACAGGGCAGGTGAAGTAGAGTTCACCTGTTTGTTTGTCCTTAGCATATGAAGGGATAGTGTGGTCAGAGACATGCTCGTCTGGAATCGTTTTCTTAAACGATAAAAACATGTTGTCTGAGACTTGGCGGGACACTGGGCAGGTGAAGTAGGGTTGAGTAAGTCAGCTGTGACGTCAGTATATGAAGGGATAGTCCGAAATCGTTGTTTTCGGTGTTTTTTAAAGATAAAAAACATATGTTTGAATGTGGTGTCTGTTTTTTGTGACGATAACTGACACTGCAGTAGCGTAGCGAGGGGGGTGGGGGCGGGGCGCCGTCCTTAGGGGGCGCCAAAATGGGTTGGAAAAATAAATTGAAAGGTTGAGAGGGGTGCAAATTGAAAGTTTGAGGGAGGGGTGCAAATCGAAATCTGGAGGGGGAGGGGGGGTGGTGCACATCGAAAGTTTGAGGGGGGTGCATATCGAAATCTTGCCGGGAGGGGCGGTGGGGGTTCAAATCGAAAAGTTTGTCCCCGGGCACCGGGAAGGGTCGCTACGCCTCTGAGTGTCAGACGTGATGTTTTTTTATGGATGACCCCCGAAACCCACAGTTATCCAACAGATGACGGGTAGTCTAGTTACAATTAAAAACGAAGCACTAGAAGAAACAAACATTCATGGTTCTTCCTTAAGCCAAAGTTTATATTGTCCAGGATTTAAGGCTATCAAATGTTAAGACGATGTTTATTAATATCTTGTATGTTTGTACTACAGCTGGCACTCTTACAAACCCGGAAATGACGAGTTCAGAGCCAGGACTATAGAGCTTAGGTCTAGGTCGTCACGTGACCAAACAATCGACTACGTCCAAACCAGGTGGCCAGATACACTAACCTTATTTCAATAAGGATACATATAAAAGCAGGCTCTTAGTAATGCATTGATTCCTACACAGATATGTATATGGCTGTCTGCTAATCATCGCAGATTTATGCTACACTCGATACACATATAATTTAACTCCCTAACACATAAGCTACACATAAAGTTCTACGTCATGCTAAATAAACTATACGTCTAGTTTTATACCCTCCTACGTAGACTACAAGAGTAGTACTCAATTCACAGATCATGAGCGATTTTTTTAATCGCTCATCTTAGTGATTTCAACTAAATAAGTAAATAATCATGTTAGGTATAATTTAATGTTGTAACTGAAACAAAATACTACAAATCAAGAATAAAATTGCTTTTAATCAGATTTGCTTATCTTTCTTTACGGGATATACGCAACAGAAATTTACCAAAATCCTGATCTTCGTCAAAATGGGTTTCTTACATTGTCCATTTAGTTTATACATTTAATAAATCTAGCATTATTTTCAACAAAGGCCCGTAGGCTATCTCTTGGTTCACCATGTATTGTTAAAGATACTCATCTCATAGCCTCGGAAAATAGATGACAGACGTGGGATTTTATATATAAGGTTACTACGTATTTCAATGAAATGCACGACCATAGAATAGAATGTGAAAAGTTTTAAATTGTAAAGTGGATTTTATGAATATCAAAAATGTTTGGACGTTGGCAGCTTACACAGCTAAATAGCTGAGCAGATTGATTTATTGGCTTCATTTTCATTACATAGTATGTGTCATGAAGGACTTATTACAAATATTTATTGTATATTCGCAAAACGACAAACACACATTTTAAAGGAACATAAAACAAGGCTATTTACTTTTTTTTTAATCTAGGATCTTAACTGCTATTGACATGTTTAAAACAATTGTGAACAGGATTTAAGTTGACTTAGTTTTAATGTTTCAAAATACAAGATGCATAATTATTTTCAATACAATAATTTTAGATAACAATAACATGACCATTTTTGACGGTAGTCTATGTCCGAATCTTGAAACCTTAAACATATGAAATAAAAATTCTAATGAATTAAGACTAATTTGATTCATATATGCAACACATTTTTAAAGGTAGTAGCAGAGTTTCTTTCATGCATCTCTTCAAGGGGGTGGAAGCATTACCAATTAATTTTTCATTCCCTCCTTCTGAAGAATGTCTACACCCCCATCATGATGAATTTTAAAAAAAAATATCACGTTTATACAGGGAATTTCTTTATACTTTAACCGATGTCTATCCCCCACACCTCCACCAAATGTATCGTCCGCCCTCCCTTAAAAGCTTCAAGTGCCCCACCCTTAAAGATATATGTCTGAAAGAAACTCTGGTTGGTAGATGGTACAACTTTGACTTAACAGCCGCACTAATAATTCTTCTTTCGAAGTTTCATCTCCACGGACTGTAAAGTGTGGACTTCTTTACCTAGTGCATCCCAGTGAATGCCTTCATATCTGCTTGTCTCAACCCATACACCATTTAAATATGCGCTGTAGCATCGGTTAAACCACCAGCCTGCTTCGTAATGTGCTGCGCAATTATATCCGTCAGACCTGTCAATTGTGTAGAACTGGCTGTTATTATGTGCATTTAATGAATTGCCAGCGGTTCCAGAGTAATCAGAAATAGTAAGACGGAAGCGGTCGGCTTCATTTGCAATCCTGAAGGTGCCGTATTTAGCGTAGTAGGATCTGTTTTGATACATCATATCAATTCTCAGCTCATAATTGTGTTGCTGTAAACAGTATATGATAGTAAGGTACACCATACACATCATAAGTTGTGAGATTAATAAAAGTATTTATATAACAAAGCAAAAAAAACAATATTTAAAATTTATTTTTCACAAATTCGATTTAAAAAATGAAAAAGACGTTTAAAAAGCTTTTGGGTGTGGACATTAAGCGCCAACGTAGTGTTATAGAATCATTTTTCGGATTTATTTTACGCTTCCAGCAATAGGCTAGTCTAAAGACATACGCATAAAAATTGAATTTGTTTATTCAAAAACGTCATTTATCCAAAAAAATATCAGTATTGAGTGTAATGAAACAATAGCGATCGAAATGCACGAAAATACGGTTAACCTATTTGGGAGTATGAAACTGCTTAACACTTAATATCGATAAAATGTAATTAAAAAACAGATCCGTTTTTACCCACCGTCATTAGCAAGTAGATAAAATCCAGTCCAATCCAGAAGTCACCACTTAACGTGCCAAATCCTTCTTTGTATGTTTGCCAGTTTTCCTTAAAATTTACACCAGGGCGAATTCGACGCTGGAAGATTTTTATTTTTAGAATTTTAATAAAAAAATAAACAATACATTTTAAGTGACCTGAAAAAAAGACAATTTTATAAAAACTTGCATTCTTTAATAAAAGCATTGGTCACTAAAATATAAAGGGGTGTCTGATATATTAAAATATATCCATAACATATACCTGCATAAGAATCCAACCACCTCCGTCTGTTTTGGTATCGCATAAGAAGTTTTTCCCAAACATTGTCATAACTTCCCGATCTGCATAGCAAGGCTTCATTTTTAATTTCTCACAAACTGGCTTTAAAAAATGGACATTGGTGTTATAATCTTTAAAAAAATGTATGTTACGGAAAATAATACTTAGCATAATACTAGGGTGTCGTCTACGATTTTAATCTTAATTGTTAATTAAGATGACGTTAAAAATTTAAAATTACTTTTATTTCCCTTTAATATGATACCAATTTTATGTATCAAATTTAAGTGGTAGCCTAGAAAATTATTTGTGAAAAAACGCGTATGGTTTTTAAGCGTATACGATGATATGAGTGATAATTTCTGATATGGTGGGCAAGTTTTCAAGGAGTGTTTTTTTAACCGTCCAATCACTGCTAGATTTCTTCCCATTCAAATACACGGCAGGCAAAAAGACCGGGATTAATAAGTTGATGGCTCGATCAGGTTATTTTTTGTATATTTTGTTTTGACCCTGCATGATTTTTTTTTAAATTAATGAAATTAGTTTAGAAAGACGCAATACATAATTTTCTATATTTTAGAGTTTATCTAATATAAAAAATAAAACAATCCACGTTTTGTTTACTTTTATTATGTTCTGCTCGATATTCTCAGCGATTAGACCAAAATAATGTACAAATGTCAAGTTCATTGAGAAAACTAGTTTATCTATATAGTACTAAAACTCAACTTTGTTTACATTATTGAATATTTAATTTTTTTGTTTTTTTTTTGTTTTGTTTGTCTGTTTGGCAACAGGAGAGAATCTGCATTATGTATAGAGCTGTAAAATAGTATTTAGGTAGAGAACAGGAACAGTGTTTTATTTTTACCAAAAATGTTAATGACAAATTAATTTAAAGACGTTAATTAATATACTGATATATTTATTGGTAGATGAACCTCAGTAATTATAAAAATTCAGAACAATGACTTTATTTCTGGGTTCTCAGCGTATGAAGGTATAGTGTGGCTAGAGCCATGCTCGGCCGAATAGGTTTTTTCTAAACGATAAAAATATTTTGTCTGAGACTTGGCGGGACATTGGGCAGGTGGAGTAGAGTTGGGTAGGTGTAGAGTTTACCTGTGACGTCAGCATATGAAATGATAATGTGGTCTCACCCATGCTCAGTAGAAATCGGAGTTTTAATAAACAAAAATATGTCTGAGTTGGGGAGACAATGGGCAGGTAAAGCAGAGTTTACCTATTTTTGTGACCTCAGAATATAAATGAATAGTGTGGTCAGACCCATGCTCAGACGTAATCGGTATTTTTCATAGCGTAAGTAGATCTAAATCAAATTTGAGTTCATTTCTTTATATTGTAGAATCGGAAGATGACGCAGTTAGTTTTGTGTACTTTCCATATGTGAGCGGCTGGAGTGTGTTTATCTGTTATTATAATTATTTGTAACTAAGAAGGCGAATGTCGCTTTTTATGTTCCTTTGAGGATTGTTGTGGTTTTTAGTTAAGTAGTCCGCTATTATGGCGCTGATATGATTTTTATTTTAAAATGATTTATAGCCTGGTTATTGTGTCTTGCTTATATTTTGATGTTATTATTTATGCAAACTTTGTTTTGGAGTGTGGCTCCACTTTGCTTTATATCCTGAATGTAAGTTACTGATTATTGTATTAGGGACTATTTTCTTGTGCGTAGCATTGGTTTCTTTGTTCGTAGTATTGGTTTCTTTGTTCGTGAATGTGGTGTGTCGACATGGAGGGACATTCTGCTGGAATGTCGAGGCCTGTGTGTTGAAGAGTTTCTGTGTCACGTTTATGTGGTGTATGGTAACGTAGGGTTATTTTTATAGTGTTTTATTATGTTTTCCATATTTTTGTTTGCTTATTTTGTATACAAAGTGACTATATACTAGATCTATTTAGTCTTGACTTTGAGAAGTTTCAAGGTTCGTTTTATCCAGACCACGTGGTAGCACGATGGCCTGGGTTTACTCATGGATTATTGTAGATTTTACTTTCATTTATGAGAGCCTCTTGTTTAGGCTGACAATTGTGTCAGCTTACTGCTTTGTATATAACTTTTCTTTGTAAAGAAATTGATTTTTCTTATTTTTCCTCTTTCTAGGACGGTGGTCCGAAATTGGGTGTTTTGTTTCGTTGAGTTCTGTTTGTTTTGTATGTCTTGAGTGTTTTGTCTAGATCTAGATTCTGGTTTTTTATAATAACTTTTGGTTCCATATTTATTATTTTGTTAAATAAATTTTATTAAATTGTTAAAGTTTTTTTTTTGTTTTTAATTTAGACTAAGGTTAGGTTATTAACCAGCCTGGGTTTAGCCGGGCTTGCACTGACCGGACAGTAGTAATAGATAAGCCTAGGGAAGGGTAGATAGATTTTAAGGTATCCCCCCTAGCAGGGCTTACACATAGAGTAAATATTAGTGCCGGCATTGTTAATCGCGTTCTTATCACAACTATAAACACTTTTCTGGTTGTATAATTAAAACAGTTTTTCTACATTCAAATATGCCTTTATTTTTTTTAAATTTTCTTTTTTAAATAAAACATTTTTATACATTTAAAACATATTCCATATTATTTTCAACAAAAGTCCGTATCAAATTCTCCATATATCGCTGAAGATACTAATATGATAGCCTGTAAAATATATTGCGGACAGAGGGAGAGAGAGAGAGAGAGAGAGAGAGAGAGAGAGAGAGAGAGAGAGAGAATTTCGCACATGGCCTTTTTACAAAACTTATTTATAAATGAAGAAGCGTGATTGTGTTAACATCATAGAACGTTTAACACACGAAAAGCGTATCATCCAATGTAGAACACTGACTAAGCTCATTTTTCTACATTTTTATTATGGCAAGAATTAAAATATACTTTTAAATAATGCTAATATATATATATACATATATAAATATATATATATATATATATATATATATATATATATATATATATATATATATATATATATATATATATATATATATATATATATATATATATGTGTGTGTGTGTGCGTGCGTGCGTGTGTGTGTGTGTGTGTGTGTGTAGAAATACGGAATGTGTTGAAGTATTTAGAATAAGTATGCCGTCTTGTAGATCTCAATAGAATTAATTTTTTTACTATATTTTGAACGGGTATTACTATTTTTAAAAAAAATTGCAATCGCTTTTGGTATCTTTGATTAGGCTTTAAACTTTAAAATTGTTAATACTCTTACAATTATATATTCTATATCTTTATGTATTATGATATACAATAAATATAGTGCTGATTCTAATAAAAAAAAAGCTACTATGAACAGAAACTGTATTTATTTTAATAACTTATTTCGATAAAAGGCCAAGAAACAAAATACAAAAAAAACTTACCGGAGGCCCAGTCAGACACATTCGTATTGGACAACGTGGTGCATCGTAAACCCCTAGTTTTGGGGTTAAAAAATAACAATACTATTTTAAAAAATGTGGAGAATAATGTTTATTTCTTAAAAAAAATTCATAAAAACGTTTTAATAACAAGCTTTTATGTAATGATGCACTAAAAAGTAGAAAATAAATTATACACTACTATTTAAATTACTATAAAGAAAAGCGTGGGTCACTTTAGTACATTAATACCTATTGGATACCTTTACTAATATTTGAGAAGAGACCCACGCTTTTCTTTATAGTAATTTAAATAGTAGTGTATAATTTATTTTCTATGTTTTAATGCATCATTACATAAAAGGTTGTTATTAAAACGTTTTTTATGAATTTTTTTTTCAGTATTTTACATGTTTTATTTACAATAGAGTTACATGACTAAAAACCATTGCGCGCCTACTGAACATCACGTTCTGATCATCACGTTCAGTAGGCGCGCAATGGTTTTTGAACGCAGCCATTGAACGTGATGGCGCAGCTATTGAATAAAGGTGATGACGCGTGTGGTGTGGTTGGCTAGACATGCCTACTAATTCGGTCCAAATTTTTATTAATTCATAAAAAATTAATTAGGCATCCAATTAAGTCAAATTTAGTTTCAGATTGTATTGTCCTGATGTCTTGACCCATCGGCCAAGTGTGAATCGTATCGGTCAAGTAGAAGTTTCCGAATTTTCACTCCTGCGTTTCGGTCTTGACAGACTTACGACTGACGACTGACGAGGAAGTGAGTTAAATAAAAGCTTGTAAAAAAGCCATTACTTCGTACACTTCCCCTCTATGCGCCAGCCTCTCTTTGCTTAGCACCAAGGGTTTTTCTTACACTAATTAGGTACCTATGTTTACCTCGATTGTTGAATTATACTTCATGTTATTATGTTATATATATATATAATTCTCTTCGTAGAGACATTAGAAAACACCACGATGCTTAGCCATCACCCTCATCCCCACATGTCATTTGAGCTGTGGTTCACCCCGAATGTTTACAATTGAAGAGCAGTGTTAGTGACGGCTATTAGGGACAGATAAATTGAAAACGATTTGAAACGAAGAGAAGGTAACAATTTATGATTGATCTTTTCTTTGTCTGTAAATGTAAATGGCACCATTCACTGTACGGGAAGGGGGAGGGCGGGAGGTGGTCGTGTTGAATTAAAAAATTATGAATTGCTGAAAATAAAACAACTAGATGGTGGCGCATACTACGTCGCGGGTCAGCTCGTATATATATATATATATATATATATATATATATATATATATATATATATATATATATATATATATATATATATATATATATACATATATATATATATATATATATATATATACATATATATATATATATATATAAATATATATATATATATATATGTAAAAGAAACAATGACTCACCGTTCCAGTGCTCAGCGCCAGTGTATAGAGATTGTAGTGTGATGACAAGTGCAACAACTAGCAGACCTGTAAAAAACATGTTGTGTTCAGTCAGCTCGTTTGGAGATGGTGTGTTTGCCACAGTCTCCTATAACTTGTGTTAGCCACGTTGTCAGATTGACAGAATGAGATCACCAGACGACAGATGCTTTAATGATTAAATATATTTTGTTAGAGTTGATTAATCTTTAATTTAGAAAACTGTATTTTAAGACATGGTTTTAAGACATGGTATGTTATCACAGACAGGTAAATTTTGCTCGTGTGACCACATATGCATGATGTTGACATGTATAAGCTGTATTTAAAAGTATATTTTAATTCTTGTAATAATCGATTTAATAAAATAATATTTATCCATATCTATAAAAGTGAAGTTGGGGGATGTTTGTTTATTGTTAACACAAATAGATAGGGTACTGGAGGTAAATTCCAGGGAAATTATTCTTGAGAAATGTTGCTGTTCACTCTCATTTTGACAGAATAATTAGAGTCATTTCAATAATGAACTTTAAAGTGACCGGAAATTGACCTTGCTGAACCGCGGCCTTTGATAAGTATACATTTTTTAATGTTCTTGAATTAGGTTGATCATTTTCAGATGAAAAAAAATTGCCGTTTTGTAAGGTGCCAGCTAGAGCACCGTTATTAGCTGGAAAAAATCTAATTAAAGTGTAAAATATGGAAACCTTTTATCTATCAATTTTATTTATTAAAACGTACGTTACTGCATCAGAAATTTTAAACTTCTAATTTCTCAAGTTCTTTGTCTACATATAAAAATAAACAAAGAAAACATTTGGATCAAATAAAAAAAAGATTAAAAATAATTTCATCAACCTAGCTGTAGCAGTAGTCAAGCTATAGTGTTCACAGACACACACACACACACACATCCACACATATATACACAAATACGCACACGCACTGAGACATACGGACAAAATTACAAAACTATGACTCTCCGATTCAGGAGTAGTAAAACGTCGAGATTTGTTAAAATCTCGACTTTTTAATTTCTCGTATACGAAGTAGGCCAATAGAGAAAAAATTGTAATAGTGAAAACAAAAAATCTCGACGTTTTAGACCTCCCTGAGTCGGAAAAACATAGTTTGGCAATCATTGCAGGCCTAGTTTATCACTTAACTTAAACCTAGATTTAATCGAGCCATTATATTACTTTGTGGTTAAGGTTAGGTTTAATGTAATATAATGTAAAATCTAGAATCAATAGGTAGACCTTAGGTGATAATATCCAATTACGGTTTTGGTGTGGTCGTAATTGCTTAAGGCGATTACCTGTAATATTACAAGTTAATTTGGGGGGAATTATCTGGACAAAAATGACCAAGAGTATTATCATTCTTCCTATATGTTGATAGCTTGCTCAAAAACAATATTTTTGGTAACTATACTTTGTAGATTTTAATTTTACTATGGCGTGATGACATACATTTGTTAAGTGTGTCTTATAATTGGTTGTGTAAATAATGTTTTTGAAACTAGATCTCGTGTTAGAAAGCGATGACATTCGTTTTCTTTTTATTTAATTTACAACTACACTTACCCTTACTTTTATCTTTAACCATAAACATTATCGAATATTATCTTATTCTTAAGGGTCATCCATTTATGACGCCCCCCCCCCACCACACTCGTCCACAAAAGTCAATTATTTGAAAACCCCCATACCCTACACCTAGGGTAAATGCAAAGTTACTCAAAAAAATATAGAGTACGCACAATGTGTAATAAAAAGCCTATATAAGTAAGGAATCACTTTCTAACTGCTCTGTGCATGGTTAAAAAAACGAGTAGTGATAATGAGTGCGGCAGTCAGTAGATCTCTTAATGTCTCCAGCATGTCCTTGAGGTAAAGCCTTGTAGGACATTTTGATCTCAGGCCACAGCACATGAATACATATAAAGGTTATATGGAAACAGCTGGTTAAATAAGGTCAGAGTAGATTGGTGTTTAATTTAGCAAGATCTTTTTCCAGAAGATGATGTAAAATTAAACCTAGGTCGATGGGTTAAAGATAAACATGTGTTAGAAGGTATTTCCTCTAACACGATTAAGTATACGTGTCAACGGAATATGTGTCATTGAGGCCATTGACTCCGATTTCAGCCCTCTATTGTTTTTGGATTTGCTTCCATAGCCTTTGTCCAACCAAGAACAAACTACAAGGCAGCAGTTGGTTGATTTTGGAGCTGTTTCTTTTTGAAGAGTGGCTGTTCCCAGATAACGATCACCATCTGCTCGAGGGTTCGAACTCGAGACTTTTCGGTTTAGCAACCATGACTTTTACCGACTCGACCACGCCGTTAAAGGATTAATTGAATGTTAAAACGTTGAGAGATAATTGCGTCAATGTGTAAAGAAGAAGTGGATTACCTTACAACATTAACGGAAACATCTTTTTACTTTATTTCGAGAAGTAGTATTTGGTAAAACTAAACCCAATCAATTCGAACAAAAGATAATCTTTAGACCATCTGTTTTGTAATTGTCTATCTGGATATGGGCTCATGCGTCATCAGGTCACTGTAAAATATCAGGTCTAAATGACATCGGCATGTCTTTTCTTTCCGTTGTGTACCTACATCTAGTTTGACGCGGGGGACATATGAGAGTATTAGCAGCTTATATATATATATATATATATATATATATATATATATATATATATATATATATATATGTATGTATATATATATATATATATATATATATATATATATATATATATATATATATATAAATATATAGGCTATATATATAGGCTATATATATATATATATATATATATATATATATATATATATATATATATATATATATATATATATATATATATATATATATTGAATATAGTAAATGTGTGAACCTGTTCAATTTTCGACTCATCCTTGTAACAACCTGTACTGAATTTCCCTAAACAATGTTTATGTTTCATAAAGCAAAGTTCTCTATATCAATTATGGCAATAATTAAAATCTATTCTGTAATGAAATATATACATGTCCACATTATATTTTTTTTGTTTGCACGCTGGCCACATTACCTTTATTCTTTGACCTACAATTATATTGACACCATCTCTAGAAATACAATTTTTTGAATTAAAACTTAATCAATTTAAACAAAAGATATTCAATTTTTTGAAGCATCTTTCTCAGTGTTTAATATTACCATCGGTCAACGTTGCTTACACAAGTTATAAAAGCCTGTGGTAAACACAGCTTTTTGAAACGAGCTGACTGAACACAATATATTTTTTACAGGTCTGCTAGCTGTTGCACTTGTCATCACAGTACAGTCTCTATACACTGGCGCTGAGCACTGGAACGGTGAGTCATTGTTTCTGTAACAAATATAAATCATCTGTACAATTATGTTTGCTTATATATGGGTACATTTTTATTATCTGATTACATGGAGTATAATTCAACAGTCCATGTCAGCAAATGAGATTTTTTAGTGTTAAGAGAAACTTGGCAATAATAAAAAAGCGCACCATGCATAAAACAAAAACAAAATCATAATATTAACACTATTGAGATCAAAACGACGGTATAATTATTGTAAATACTTCAAGGCATGGCACGTTTCTATTTGTATATATATATATATATATATATATATATATATATATATATATATATATATATATATATATAGCGTACCAGTCCCCCGCGCTTAGCCGCGGGGATAGAAGAAAGTTTGACGAAATATATTAGAAGGATTTCACCAACGCGTTACCAATCATATGTTCTTAGACGCGTGACCTTCTTTTCTAAAAATCAGTTATTTAAATGTAAACAAGGCCTGCGCTTGGATCATAAATATCAGGACACGTGTTTACCTACACTACCGCATGAAAACCTTGAGTGTACATCTCTCACCGAAATAATATTGTAGAACACACTTCGGTGACACTTCGGTGACCGCCCATGTGTCAGAGACTTCGAGGCCCACTCTCAGGAGCCCCTCTCCCCCCTCCCCCCCGATTACACTACCGCATAAGTGCGGCGTACGACCCCTGGTTCCTTAAAACTAACAGGCGCCATTGTGCCAAATAGCATCCTGTTAACCATGATGCACATTGCGTCATTCACTAAAGTGACAAAAATGAACAGGATTTATTATTTAACACTTAAAAAAATAATTTGACGTGTTTAAATATCAGTATGTCTGATGCAATATGTTAGAGTTAGTAATGCTCTATTATTAGATGCTCGATCTCAATTTCTAATTGTATTATCTAAAAATAGATGCTAATTCGCAAAGTGTGTTGACAGGGAGCCGGGCATTTTCCCGTAAGCCACTTGCCAGAATGCCAGTCATTTGTCTCATTTGGGCAAGTGTCCATTCGGGCATTTGTTGCATTCGGGTACGTGTTCATTTAGGACACAGGCGATGAACCACAGTGCAAAATATTTAAATTACAAAGACCTAACAATGGAGATAACGAGGTCGCCTTATACAAATATTTGAAAAATTAAAAACAATTTAAGCAGAAAGTGCGCGATGACCATCATTTTGGTAAAATCAGGTATGGCGAAAATGAAACGAATCGATGATCGTGTTTAGATTTCTATACCGAACAATCAATAATGACAACAATACGTACGTACGCCATGAGATTAGCTTTTTATGAATATAGATACAATGCCCATAAATGCACCACACACATGTGTCCTTTGCTTTTTTATTTCATTGAGTGTATTACAACATATACATATGTGTTTTGCGTACGTGTAAGTACGGCAGTGTTTGCTAGTATGTCCTGGTTATTTATAAGTTAGTAAAGTTACCTTTCAAACCTGACGGTTTACGGGGCAGGTGAAGTAGAGTTAACGTGTTTCTGTGACCTCGGCATATGAAGGGATAGTGTGGTCATTTATTAGTCTTTAATATCCTAATGTGCAGATGAAGTAGTGTTCATGTTTCTTGATCTCGGCATTTGAAGGTATGTGTTTGACTCAATGGCAAGCCGCCTTTAATTTCCATAACGTGAGTTAGGTATCCATCAGTTGGGTGGACTCTGGGGCGGTCTACTGACTTAAACCCGGATTCGAAATCGAGATTTACGGGTTAGCAGTCCAGTTCTCTAAAGCTAGGCCACTCTGTCCCATGCATGTTCATATCATATCGTATATCACCTGAACAAGTAACAGATGTTCTGCTTAATCTCATTGACCCATCCACAAGCATTCATTTTTACTTTTTCGTGTACAGCGTACAGGTGAACTATTGTGAGCGTGCAAAACATTGCTATCGTGATTTTGATAAATCTCGACGTTTTACACCTCACTGAATCTGAAAAACACAGTTTTACAATGGTTTCTGTCAGCATGTTTGTCTGAGACCGCGGTAACTTCGTTTATTTTTTAATTAACGAAATCGTATATAAAAGTATTACATCAAAATTATAGGTTTCCTTTCATTTGTCAACCACAAATGACGTCAAGCTTTTTAAACACTTTTTACCTCCCCCTTCCTCCCCACTGCCACACATCGTCACAAAAAGCCTTCCCGCTCCAAAAATGACTTCACACCTCAGCCTACAAATCCCCTTAAATAGTCAGTTGAGTTTTTCTTAAAACATTGATATTTTTCCAAAAACTTGTCTAAAATCTGTCTACATCGAGTATTTTAATCAATTTCTATCACAATTTATTAAAAGTTTTCTAAAACGCGAAAATTTAGTTAGTAAAGTATTTTAACTTCGCAGTCACTTTATGGTAGTGCAAAAATTACATTACGTTGTCAGCCACATCATTCAGTTTAAAGCGATATTCATATATTTTTTTACTTTTTTTTACATTCAATCAGTTTCTTTTGCATTACAACATTTCTTCTAACTAATAATGCAAGAATAGCTTTTGAAAAAAATGTAGAAACCAAGGTAAAATCATTTCAACCTGATACTCACAGATTGTATGTAAAGTAATCTTAAAAATAATTTTACAATTTCAATGTAAAAGGACTTGAAGAGCCCAACTAATCACGAATCTCTTAACTAAAATACACCAGCTTGCAAAATCTAATCCCCTAAGTTGTAAAATTGAACATGTGCTTCGTATTGTTAACATACTAATTTATCCAGAATTCAATAAGGCGATTTCTTGCAGCTTGAAGCACAAGGCTTTCAATTATCACTAACAACATTAAATCAAGATTATAATATGTTCAGGTCTTAGATTGACTATTAGTCTAATCAATTTGAGTTGGATAACTTCGATCAATGTCAGCATTATTCTCGCGGTTCAGAACAAATGGTTCTGTAATTTATCCATATCCACCAGGATATAGGTCATATCCACCAATTTATTTACCATCTCCACCAAGATATTGGCCATCTCTACCACGATATTGACCTTCTCCACCAAGATATTGGCCATCTCTACCAAGATATTGACCATCTTTAATACAATATAGGTTTACTACCCCGAGATTGTGCGATTTTCACCAAAATATAGGAATACTCCCATTAAGAATTGGCCATCCCCACCAAGATATTGGCCATCTCAACCAAAATATTGGCCATGGCTACCAAGATATTGGCTATCTCAACCAAGATATTGGCCATGTCTACCAAGATATTCACCATCTCAACCAAGATGTGGGCCATATCTACCAAGATATTCACCATCTCAACCAAGATATTGACCATCGCCATCATGAAATATGCCTATTCCACCAAGGTAATGGCCATCTCCACCAAGGTATTGGCCATCTCCACCAAGAGTATAGCCTTACTCCACCAATATACTGACAATCACCACCAAGAAAATGACATTCTTCACAATGATTTTGAACTCCTGTACGAAGGAATTGGCAATTTACAAGCCGTTTTTACCATCTATTAAATTATTTTTTAACACAATGCATCAATACATTTAGCCGGTTTAGATTATGTGTTTATATCTGTGCGTGATTGTGTGTGTCTTTGTGTTAGTATGTTTATGTGTGTGTGTCATGTAAGCGTCTATGTTGTGTTTGTTAGTATGTATGTTTATTTATGTTCGTACGTTTTCGTATTAGTGTGTATTTTATGCTTAAGTATCTGTTCTTTTAAATGTCTGTATATCTGCTGTCAAACAGTTTGTTTGTATTGGTGTTTTCTTGAGTTTGTGTACGTATTTGTGTTTCTAAAAAAAAGCTGATGACATGAGAGACAACTCTAAATTCGAGCAACTGCATCTTTGCAGATTGTTCGTGAAGGACAAAGGCTATGGAAGCACTTCCAGAAAGAAAAGCAGGCTGATATTTGAGTCACAGGCCTAAATGGTACAAAACAATTAAAAACGCAATACTTAATCGTTGTGTATGAAATATCTTCGAACGTTAAAATTAAAAACGAAGCAGTAGAAAAAACAAAAATTAATGGATCTTCCTTAAGCCAAAGTTTATATTGTCCAGGATTCAATGCGATCAAATGTTAAGACGATGTTTATTAATATCTTGTATTTTTGTAATATTACTGCAGCTGGCACTCTTACAAATCTGGAAATGACGAGTTCAGAGCCAGGACAATAGAGTTTAGGTCTAGGTCGTCACGTGACCAAACAATCGACTGCGTCTAAACCAGACGGCCAGATACACTTATTTCAATAAGGATACATATAAAAGCAGGCTTTTAGCAATGCATTGATTCCTACACAGATCTGTATGTGGCTGTCTGCTAATAATCGCAGATTTATGCTACACTCGTTACAAGTATAATTTTACTCCCTAACACATAAGATACACATAAAGTTCTACGTCCTGCTAAATAAACTATACCTTTAGTTTTATGACTTCCTACGTAGACTACTAGAGTAGTACGCAATTCACAGATCATGAGCGATTTGTTTCATCGCTCATTTAAGTGATTTCAACTAAATAAGTAGATATTCATGTTAGGTATAATTTAATGTTGTAACTGAAACAAAATACTACAAATCAAGAATAACATTGTTTTTAATCAGATTTGCTTATCTTTCTTTACGGGATATACGCAACAAAAATTAACCAAAATCCTGATCTTCGTCAAAATGGGTTTCCTACACTACTAAATACATTGTCCATTTAGTTTATACATTTAATAAATCAAGCATTATTTTCAACAAAAGCCCGTATCTCTTGGTTCACCATGTATTGTTAAAGATACTCATCTCATAGCCTCGGAAAATAGATGACAGACGTGGGATTTTATATATATAAGGTTACTAAGTATTTCAATGAATTGCACGATCATAGAATAGAATGTGAAAAGTTTTAAATTGTAAAGTGGATTTTATGAATACCAAAAATGTGTGGACGTTGGCAGCTTACACAGCTAAATAGCTGAGCAGATTGATTTATTGGCTTAATTAATTGTCATTACATAGTATATGTCATGAGGGACTTATTTAAAATATTTATTGTATATTCGCAAATAGACAAACACACGTTTAATGAAAAATAAAACAAGGCTATTTACTTTTTTTTTATTCTTGGAACTTAACTGCTATTGACATGTTTAAAATAATTGTGAATAGGATTTAAGTTGACTTAGTTTTAATGTTTTCACTTACAAGATGCAAAATAATTATTTTCAATACAATAATTTTAGATAACAGTAACATGACAATTTTTGACGGTAGCCTAAGTCCGAATCTTGAAATCTTTTAACATATGAAATAAGAATTCTAATGAATTAAGACTAATTTGATTCATATATGCAACACATTTTTAAAGGTGGTAGCAGAGTATCTTTCACGCATCTCTTCAAGGGGGTGGAAGCATTACCAATTAATTTTTCATTCCCTCCTTCTGAAGAATGTCTACACCCCCATCATGATGAATTTTAAAAAAAAATATCACGTTTATACAGGGAATTTCTTTATACTTTAACCGATGTCTATCCCCCACACCTCCACCAAATGTATCGTCGGCCCTCCCTTAAAAGCTTCAAGTGCCCCACCCTTAAAGATATATGTCTGAAAGAAACTCTGGTTGGTAGATGGTACACCTTTGACTTAACAGCCGCACTAATAATTCTTCTTTCGAAGTTTCATCTCCACGGACTGTAAAGTGTGGACTTCTTTACCTAGTGCATCCCAGTGAATGCCTTCATATCTGCTTGTCTCAACCCATACACCATTTAAATATGCGGTGTAGCATCGGTTAAACCACCAGCCTGCTTCGTAATGTGCTGCGCAATTATATCCGTCAGACCTGTCAATTGTGTAGAACTGGCTGTTATTATGTGCATTTATGTGTTGCTGTAAAGAGTATATGATAGTAAGGTACACCATACACATCATAAGTTGTGAGATTAATAAAAGTATTTATATAACAAAGCAAAAAAAACAATATTTAAAATTTATTTTTCACAAATTCGATTTAAAAAATGAAAAAGACGTTTAAAAAGCTTTTGGGTGTGGACATTAAGCGCCAACGTAGTGTTATAGAATCATTTTTCGGATTTATTTTACGCTTCCAGCAATAGGCTAGTCTAAAGACATACGCATAAAAATTGAATTTGTTTATTCAAAAACGTCATTTATCCAAACAAATATCAGTATTGAGTGTAATGAAACAATAGCGATTGAAATGCACGAAAATACGGTTAACCTATTTGGGAGTATGAAACTGCTTAACACTTAATATCGATAAAATGTAATTAAGAAACAGATCCGTTTTTACCCACCGTCATTAGCAAGTAGATAAAATCCAGTCCAATCCAGAAGTCACCACTTAACGTGCCAAATCCTTCTTTGTATGTTTGCCAGTTTTCCTTAAAATTTACACCAGGGCGAATTCGACGCTGGAAGATTTTTATTTTTAGAATTTTAATAAAAAAATAAACAATACATTTTAAGTGACCTGAAAAAAAGACAATTTTATAAAAACTTGCATTCTTTAATAAAAGCATTGGTCACTAAAATATAAAGGGGTGTCTGATATATTAAAATATATCCATAACATATACCTGCATAAGAATCCAACCACCTCCGTCTGTTTTGGTATCGCATAAGAAGTTTTTCCCAAACATTGTCATAACTTCCCGATCTGCATAGCAAGGCTTCATTTTTAATTTCTCACAAACTGGCTTTAAAAAATGGACATTGGTGTTATAATCTTTAAAAAAATGTATGTTACGGAAAATAATACTTAGCATAATACTAGGGTGTCGTCTACGATTTTAATCTTAATTGTTAATTAAGATGACGTTAAAAATTTAAAATTACTTTTATTTCCCTTTAATATGATACCAATTTTATGTATCAAATTTAAGTGATAGCCTAGAAAATTATTTGTGAAAAAACGCGTATGGTTTTTAAGCGTATACGATGATATGAGTGATAATTTCTGATATGGTGGGCAAGTTTTCAAGGAGTGTTTTTTTAACCGTCCAATCACTGCTAGATTTCTTCCCATTCAAATACACGGCAGGCAAAAAGACCGGGATTAATAAGTTGATGGCTCGATCAGGTTATTTTTTGTATATTTTGTTTTGACCCTGCATGATTTTTTTTTAAATTAATGAAATTAGTTTAGAAAGACGCAATACATAATTTTCTATATTTTAGAGTTTATCTAATATAAAAAATAAAACAATCCACGTTTTGTTTACTTTTATTATGTTCTGCTCGATATTCTCAGCGATTAGACCTAAATAATGTACAAATGTCAAGTTCATTGAGAAAACTAGTTTATCTATATAGTACTAAAACTCAACTTTGTTTACATTATTGAATATTTAATTTTTTTTGTTTGTTTTTTTGTTTTGTTTGTCTGTTTGGCAACAGGAGAGAATCTGGATTATGTATAGAGCTGTAAAATAGTATTTAGGTAGAGAACAGGAACAGTGTTTTTTTTTTACCAAAAATGTTAATGACAAATTAATTTAAAGACGTTAATTAATATATTGATATATTTATTGGTAGATGAACCTCAGTAATTATAAAAATTCAGAACAATGACTTTATTTCTGGGTTCTCAGCGTATGAAGGTATAGTGTGGCTAGAGCCATGCTCGGCCGAATAGGTTTTTTTCTAAACGATAAAAATATTTTGTCTGAGACTTGGCGGGACATTGGGCAGGTGGAGTAGAGTTGGGTAGGTGTAGAGTTTACCTGTGACGTCAGCATATGAAAAGATAATGTGGTCTCACCCATGCTCAGTAGAAATCGGAGTTTTAATAAACAAAAATATGTCTGAGTTGGGGAGACAATGGGCAGGCAAAGCAGAGTTTACCTATTTTTGTGACCTCAGAATATAAATGAATAGTGTGGTCAGACCCATGCTCAGACGTAATCGGTATTTTTCATAGCGTAAGTAGATCTAAATCAAATTTGAGTTCATTTCTTTATATTGTAGAATCGGAAGATGACGCAGTTAGTTTTGTGTACTTTCCATAGAGTAAATATTAGTGCCGGCATTGTTAATCGCGTTCTTATCGCAACTATAAACACTTTTCTGGTTGTATAATTAAAACAGTTTTTCTACATTCAAATATGCCTTTATTTTTTTTAAATTTTCTTCTTTAAATAAAACATTTTTTATACATTTAAAACATATTCCATATTATTTTCAACAAAAGTCCGTATCAAGTTCTCCATATATCGCTGAAGATACTAATATGATAGCCTGTGAAAATATATTGCGGACAGAGGGAGAGAGAGAGAGAGAGAGAGAGAGAGAGAGAGAGAGAGAGAGAGAATTGCGCACATGGCCTTTTTACAAAACTTATTTATAAATGAAGAAGCGTGATTGTGTTAACATCAAAGAACGTTTAACACACGAAAAGCGTATCATCCAATGTAGAACACTGACTAAGTTCATTTTTCTACATTTTTATTATGGCAAGAATTAAAATATACTTTTAAATAATGCTTATATATATATATATATATATATATATATATATATATATATATATATATATATATATATAAATATATATATATATATATATATATATATATATATATATATATATATATATATATATATATATAAATATAAATATAAATATATATATATATATATATATATATATAATATATATATATATATATATATATATATATATATATATATATATATATATATATATATATATATATATATATATATATATATATATACATATATATATATACATCTATATATATATATATATATATATATATATATATATATATATATATATATATATATATATATATATATTTATATATATTTATATATATATATGTGTGTGCGTGCGTGCGTGCGTGTGTGTGTGTGTGTGTGTGTGTGTGTGTGTGTGTGTGTGTGTAGAAATACGGAATGTGTTGAAGTATTTAGAATAAGTATGCCGTCTTGTAGATCTCAATAGTGTTAATTTTTTTACTATATTTTGAACGGGTATTACTATTTTTAAAAAAAATTGCAATCGCTTTTGGTATCTTTGATTAGGCTTTAAACTTTAAAATTGTTAATACTCTTACAATTATATATTCTATATCTTTATGTATTATGATATACCATAAATATAGTGCTGATTCTAATTTAAAAAAAGCTACTATGAACAGAAACTGTATTTATTTTAATAACTTATTTTGATAAAAGGCAAAGAAACAAAATACAAAAAAAAACTTACCGGAGGCCCAGTCAGACACATTCGTATTGGACAACGTGGTGCATCGTAAACCCCTAGTTTTGGGGTTAAAAATTAACAATACTATTTTTAAAAATGTGGAGAATAATGTTTATTTCTTAAAAAAAATTCATAAAAAACGTTTTAATAACAAGCTTTTATGTAATGATGCACTAAAAAGTAGAAAATAAATTATACACTACTATTTAAATTACTATAAAGAAAAGCGTGGGTCACTTTAGTACATTAATACCTATTGGATACCTTTACTAATATTTGAGAAGAGACCCACGCTTTTCTTTATAGTAATTTAAATAGTAGTGTATAATTTATTTTCTACTTTTTAATGCATCATTACATAAAAGCTTGTTATTAAA
The DNA here is from genome assembly GCF_028476545.2 of Physella acuta. Lineage (NCBI taxonomy): Eukaryota > Metazoa > Mollusca > Gastropoda > Physidae > Physella > Physella acuta. Next base: position 230,089 of record NW_026732787.1, read on the forward strand.
ACGTTTTTTATGAATTTTTTTTTCAGTATTTTACATGTTTTATTTACAATAGAGTTACATGACTAAAAACCATTGCGCGCCTACTGAACATCACGTTCTGATCATCACGTTCAGTAGGCGCGCAATGGTTTTTGAACGCAGCCATTGAACGTGATGGCGCAGCTATTGAATGAAGGTGATGACGCGTGTGGTGTGGTTGGCTAGACATGCCTACTAATTCGGTCCAAATTTTTATTAATTCATAAAAAATTAATTAGGCATCCAATTAAGTCAAATTTAGTTTCAGATTGTATTGTCCTGATGTCTTGACCCACCGGCCAAGTGTGAATCGTATCGGTCAAGTAGAAGTTTCCGAATTTTCACTCCTGCGTTTCGGTCTTGACAGACTTACGACTGACGACTGACGAGGAAGTGAGTTAAATAAAAGCTTGTAAAAAAGCCATTACTTCGTACACTTCCCCTCTATGCGCCAGCCTCTCTTTGCTTAGCACCAAGGGTTTTTCTTACACTAATTAGGTACCTATGTTTACCTCGATTGTTGAATTATACTTCATGTTATTATGTTATATATATATATATAATTCTCTTCGTAGAGACATTTGAAAACACCACGCAGCTTAGCCAGCACCCTCAACCCCACATGTCCGTTGAGCTGTGGTTCACCCCGAATGTTTACAATCGAAGAGCAGGGTTAGTGACCGCTATTAGGGGCAGATAAATTGAAAACGATTTGAAACGAAGAGAAGGTAACAATTTATGAATGATCTTTTCTTTGTCTGTAAATGTAAATGGCACCATTCACTGTACGGGAAGGGGGAGGGCGGGAGGTGGTAGTGTTGAATTAAAAAATTATCAATTGCTGAAAATAAAACAACTAGATGGTGGCGCATACTACGTCGCTGGTCAGCTCGTATATATATATATATATATATATATATATATATATATATATATATATATATATATATATATGTAAAAGAAACAATGACTCACCGTTCCAGTGCTCAGCGCCAGTGTATAGAGATTGTAGTGTGATGACAAGTGCAACAACTAGCAGACCTGTAAAAAACATGGTGTGTTCAGTCAGCTCGTTTGGAGATTGTGTGTTTGCCACAGTCTCCTATAACTTGTGTTAGCCACGTTGTCAGATTGACAGAATGAGATCACCAGACGACAGATGCTTTAATGATTAAATATATTTTGTTAGAGTTGATTAATCTTTAATTTAGAAAACTGTATTTTAAGACATGGTTTTAAGACATGGTATGTTATCACAGACAGGTAAATTTTGCTCGTGTGACCACATATGCATGATGTTGACATGTATAAGCTGTATTTAAAAGTATATTTTAATTCTTGTAATAATCGATTTAATAAAATAATATTTATCCATATCTATAAAAGTAAAGTTGGGGGATGTTTGTTTATTGTTAACACCTTTTAGATCGGGTACTGGAGGTAAATTCCAGGGAAATTATTCTTGACAAATTTTGCTGTTCACTCTCATTTAGACAGAATAATTAGAGTCATTTCAATAATGAACTTTAAAGTGACCGGAAATTGACCTTGCTGAACCGCGGCCTTTGATAAGTATACATTTTTTAATGTTCTTGAATTAGGTTGATCATTTTCAGATGAAAAAAAAATTGCCGTTTTGTAAGGTGCCAGCTAGAGCACCGTTATTAGCTGGAAAAAATCTAATTAAAGTGTAAAATATGGAAACCTTTTATCTATCAATTTTATTTATTAAAACGTACGCTACTGCATCAGAAATTTTAAACTTCTAATTTCTCAAGTTCTTTGTCTACATATAAAAATAAACAAAGAAAACATTTGGATCAAATAAAAAAAAAAGATTAAAAATAATTTCATCAACCTAGCTGTAGCAGTAGTCAAGCTATAGTGTTCACAGACACACACACACACACACATCCACACATATATACACAAATACGCACACGCACTGAGACATACGGACAAAATTACAAAACTATGACTCTCCGATTCAGGAGTTGTAAAACGTCGAGATTTGTTAAAATCTCGACTTTTTAATTTCTCGTATACGAAGTAGGCCAATAGAGAAAAAATTGTAATAGTGAAAACAAAAAATCGAGATTTTTGCATATCTCGACGTTTTAGACCTCCCTGAGTCGGAAAAACATAGTTTGGCAATCATTGCAGGCCTAGTTTATCACTTAACTTAAACCTAGATTTAATCGAGCCATTATATTACTTTGTGGTTAAGGTTAGGTTTAATGTAATATAATGTCAAATCTAGAATCAATAGGTAGACCATAGGTGATAATATCCAATTACGGTTTTGGTGTGGTCGTAATTGCTTAAGGCGATTACCTGTAATATTACAAGTTAATTTGGGGGGAATTATCTGGACAAAAATGACCAAGAGTATTATCATTCTTCCTATATGTTGATAGCTTGCTCAAAAACAATATTTTTGGTAACTATACTTTGTAGATTTTAATTTTACTATGGCGTGATGACATACATTTGTTAAGTGTGTCTTATAATTGGTTGTGTAAATAATGTTTTTGAAACTAGATCTCGTGTTAGAAAGCGATGACATTCGTTTTCTTTTTATTTAATTTACAACTACACTTACCCTTACTTTTATCTTTAACCATAAACATTATCGAATATTATCTTATTCTTACGGGTCATCCATTTATGACGCCCCCCCCCCCACCACACTCGTCCACAAAAGTCAATTATTTGAAAACCCCCATACCCTACACCTAGGGTAAATGCAAAGTTACTCAAAAAAATATAGAGTACGCACAATGTGTAATAAAAATCCTATATAAGTAAGGAATCACTTTCTAACTGCTCTGTGCATGGTTAAAAAAAACGAGTAGTGATAATGAGTGCGGCAGCCAGTAGATCTCTTAATGTCTCCAGCATGTCCTTGAGGTAAAGCCTTGTAGGACATTTTGATCTCTGGCCACAGCGCATGAATACATATAAAGGTTATATGGAAACAGCTGGTTAAATAAGGTCAGAGTAGATTGGTGTTTAATTTAGCAAGATCATTTTCCAGAAGATGATGTAAAATTAAACCTAGGTCGATGGGTTAAAGATAAACATGTGTTAGAAGGTATTTCCTCTAACACGATTAAGTATACGTGTCAACGGAATATGTGTCATTGAGGCCATTGACTCCGATTTCAGCCCTCTATTGTTTTTGGATTTGCTTCCATAGCCTTTGTTTAACCAAGAACAAACTACAAGGCAGCAGTTGGTTGATTTTGGAGCTGTTTCTTTTTGAAGAGTGGCTGTTCCCAGATAACGATCACCATCTGCTCGAGGGTTCGAACTCGAGACTTTTCGGTTTAGCAACCATGACTTTTACCGACTCGACCACGCCGTTAAAGGATTAATTGAATGTTAAAACGTTGAGAGATAATTGCGTCAATGTGTAAAGAAGAAGTGGATTACCTTACAACATTAACGGAAACATCTTTTTATTTTATTTCGAGAAGTAGTACTTGGTAAAACTAAACCCAATCAATTCGAACAAAAGATAATCTTTAGACCATCTGTTTTGTAATTGTCTATCTGGATAAGGGCTCATGCGTCATCAGGTCACAGTAAAATATCAGGTCTAAATGACATCGGCATGTCTTTTCTTTCCGTTGTGTACCTACATCTAGGTTGATGCGGGGGACATTTGAGAGTATTAGCAGCTATATATATATATATATATATATATATATATATATATATATATATATATATATATATATATATATATATATATATATATATATATATATAGGCTATATATATAGGCTATATATATATATATATATATATATATATATATATATATATATATATATATATATAGGCTATATATATAGGCTATATATATATATATATATATATATATTGAATATACTAAATGTGTGAACCTGTTCAATTTTCGACTCATCCTTGTAACAACCTGTACTGAATTTCACTAAGCAATGTTTATGTTTCATAAAGCAAAGTTCTCTATATCAATTATGGCAATAATTAAAATCTATTCTGTAATGAAAAGTATACATGTCCACATTATATTTTTTTTTGTTTGCACGCGGGCCACATTACCTTTATTCTTTGACCTACAATTATATTGACACCATCTCTAGAAATACAATTTTTTGAATTAAAACTTAATCAATTTAAACAAAAGATATTCAATATTTGAAGCATCTTTCTCAGTGTTTAATATTACCATCGGTCAACGTTGCTTACACAAGTTATAAAAGCCTGTGGTAAACACAGCTTTTTGAAACGAGCTGACTGAACACAACATATTTTTTACAGGTCTGCTAGCTGTTGCACTTGTCATCACACTACAATCTCTATACACTGGCGCTGAGCACTGGAACGGTGAGTCATTGTTTCTGTAACAAATATAAATCATCTGTACAATTATGTTTGCTTATATATGGGTACATTTTTATTATCTGATTACATGGAGTATAATTCAACAGTCCATGTCAGCAAATGAGATTTTTTAGTGTAAAGAGAAACTTGGCAATAACAAAAAAGCGCACCATGCATAAAACAAAAACAAAATCATAATATTAACACTATTGAGATCAAAACGACGGTATAATTATTGTAAATACTTCAAGGCATGGCACGTTTCTATTTGTATATATATATATATATGTATATATATATATATATATATATATATATATATATATATATATATATATATATAGCGCTTAGCCGCGGGGATAGAAGAAAGTTTGACGAAATATATTAGAAGGATTTCACCAACGCGTTACCAATCATATGTTCTTAGACGTGTGACCTTCTTTTCTAAAAATCAGTTATTTAAATGTAAACAATGTAAACAATGCCTGCGCTTGGATCATAAATATCAGGACACGTGTTTACCTACACTACCGCATGAAAACCTTGAGTGTACATTAATCACTCACCGAAATAATATTGTAGAACATACTTCGATGACCGCCCATGTGTCAGAGACTTCGAGGCCCACTCTCAGGAGCCCCTCCCCTCCCCCCCCCCCCCCGATTACACTTCCGCATAAGTGCGGCGTACGACCCCTGGTTCCTTAAAACTAACAGGCGCCATTGTGCCAAATAGCATCCTGTTAACCATGATGCACATTGCGTCATTCACTAAAGTGACAAAAATGAACAGGATTTGTTATTTAACACGTAAAAAATTATTTGACGTGTTTAAATATCAGTATGCCTGATGCAATATGTTAGAGTTAGTAATGCTCTATTATTAGATGCTCGATCTCAATTTCTAATTGTATTATCTAAAAATAGATGCTAATTCGCAAAGTGGCGAAACTGTTTGGATTTTATTACGGACAAAAAGAAACATCCAGGTTAATAATCTAACCTTGGTTAATTTTTCTTATTATTAAAATAAAACGTATTGCATGGCCTTAGCGGCTTCTAGATCTACGGCGACCTGAGCAATTAATTTTAAACTTTTCACGTAAGACTCGTAGACAAAGTTACATAAATGTCACTTAGAGAAACATTAATAGGTTTTTTAAGAAGGCATTGTTACTGGAATAGCAAAATAGATATATTATTATGTCAATGCTAATTGTGAGTTATAATTAACAGTTAAATAACCCGAATAACACCATACCTAGATAGTTATTGACACAATTTTGTTTTGAGAAGGACCGGTGTGTAACATGTGTATATTAAACTGTCTTTAAGTGTTTGTTACACGATGACTTATAACATGTTTTAAAAATGGATTGTGTTGTGTCTTGTCGGTTTACTTTATAATTATGGAGGTTTATTTTTAAATAATTTCACTATCTAATAAAATATATTTAACTTCAGTTTTGTGCTTGTTTTTTAGATTTTCACTGGATTTCCTTTTATATGGTGTATTATATCACACACCTAGGAAACGTTTGCAGGTAAGTGTGTCGACAGGGAGCCGGGCATTTTCCCGTAAACCACTTGCCAGAATGCCAGTCATTTGTCTCATTTGGGCAAGTGTCCATTCGGGCATTTGTTGCATTCGGGTACGTGTTCATTTAGGACACAGGCGATGAACTACAGTGCAAAATATTTAAATTACAAAGACCTAACAATGGAGATAACGAGGTCCCCTTATTCAAATATTTGAAAAATTAAAAACAATTTAAGCAGAAAGTGCGCGATGACCATCATTTTGGTAAAATCAGGTATGGCGAAAATGAAACGAATCGATGATCGTGTTTAGATTTCTATACCGAACAATCAATAATGACAACAATACGTACGTACGCCATGAGATTAGCTTTTTATGAATATAGATACAATGCCCATAAATGCACCACACACATGTGTCCTTTGCTTTTTTATTTCATTGAGTGTATTACAACATATACATATGTGTTTTGCGTACGTGTAAGTAAGGCAGTGTTCGCTAGTATGTCCTGGTTATTTATAAGTTAGTAAAGTTACCTTTCAAACCTGACGGTTTACGGGGCAGGTGAAGTAGAGTTAACGTGTTTCTGTGACCTCGGCATATGAAGGGATAGTGTGGTCATTTATTAGTCTTTAATACCCTAATGGGCAGATGAAGTAGTGTTATGTTTCTTGATCTCGGCATTTGAAGGTATGTGTTTAACTCAATGGCAAGCCGCCTTTAATTTCCATAACGTGAGTTAGGTATCCATCAGAGTTGGGTGGACTCTGGGGCGGTCTACTGACTTGAACCCGGATTCGAAATCGAGATTTACGGGTTAGCAGTCCAGTTCTCTAAAGCTAGGCCACTCTGTCCCATGCATGTTCATATCATATCGTATATCACCTGAACAAGTAACAGATGTTCTGCTTAATCTCATCGACCCATCCACAAGCATTCATTTTTACTTTTTCGTGTACAGCGTACAGGTGAACTATTGTGAGCGTGCAAAACATTGCTATCGTGATTTTGATAAATCTTGACGTTTTAAACCTCACTGAGTCTGAAAAACACAGTTATACAATGGTGTCTGTCAGCATGTTTGTCTGAGACCGCGGTAACTTCGTTTATTTTTTAATTAACGAAATCGTATATAAAAGTATTACATCAAAATTATAGGTTTCCTTTCATTGGTCAACCACAAATGACGTCAAGCTTTTTAAACACTTTTTACCTCCCCCTTCCTCCCCACTGCCACACATCGTCACAAAAAGCCTTCCCGCTCCAAAAATGACTTCACACCTCAGCCTACAAATCCCCTTAAATAGTCAGTTGAGTTTTTCTTAAAACATTGATATTTTACCAAAAACTTGTCTAAAATCTGTCTACATCGAGTATTTTAATCAATTTCTATCACAATTTATTAAAAGTTTTCTAAAACGCGAAAATTTAGTTAGTAAAGTATTTTAACTTCGCAGTCACTTTATGGTCGTGCAAAAATTACTCTACGTTGTCAGCCACATCATTCAGTTTAAAGCGATATTCATATATTTTTTTACTTTTTTTTACATTCAATCAGTTTCTTTTGCATTACAACATTTCTTCTAACTAATAATGCAAGAATAGCTTTTGGAAAAAATGTAGAAACCAAGGTAAAATCATTTCAAGCTGATACTCACAGATTGTATGTAAAGTAATCTTAAAAATAATTTTACAAATTCAATGTAAAAGGACTTGAAGAGCCCAACTATTCACGAATCTCTTAACTAAAATACACCAGCTTGCAAAATCTAATCACTTAAGTTGTAAAATTGAACATGTGCTACTTATTCTTAACATACTAATTTATCCAGAATTCAATAAAGCGATTTCTTGCAGCTTGAAGCACAAGGTTTTCAATTATCACTAACAACATTAAATCAAGATTGTAATATGTTCAGGTCTTAGATTGACTATTAGTCTAATCAATTTGGTTTGGATAAATTCGATAAATGTGAGTATTATTCTCGCGATTCAGCACAAATGGGGCTCTAATTTATCCATATCCACCAGGATATAGGTCATATTCACCAATTTATTTGCCATCTCCACCAAGATATTGGCCGTCTCCAACAAGATATTGGCCACCTCCACTGAGATTTTGGCCATCTCTACCAAGATATTGACCATCTTGAATACGATATAGATCTACTCCCCAGGATTATGGCGATTTTCATTAAAATATAGGCCTACTCCTATTAAGTATTGGCAATCTCAACCAACATATTAGCCATCTCCACTGAGATATTGGCCATCTCAACCAAGATACTGACCATCGCCATTAAGAAATATGCCTATTCAACCGAGGTAATGGCCATCTCCATCAAGATATTGGCCATCTTCATCAAGGTATTGGCCATCTCCACCAAGATTATAGCCTTACTCCACCAATATACTGACAATCACCACAAAGATATTGACAATCTTCACAATGATTTTGAATTACTGTGCGAAAAAATTGGCAATTAACAAGCCATTTTATTCATCTATATAATTATTTTTAACACAATGCATCAATACATTTAGCCTGTTTAGATCATGTGTTTATATCTGTGTGCGTGATTTTGTGTGTCTTTGTGTTGGTAGTTTGTTTATGGGTGTGTGTCATGCAATGCGTCTATGTTGTGTTTGTTAGTATGTATGTTTATTTATGTTCGTACGTTTTCGTATTAGTGTGTAAAGTATCTGTTCTTTTAATTGTCTGTATGCTTGTTTATCTGCTGTCAAACTATTTGTGTGCTTGTATGTGTGTTTTCTTGTGTTTGTGTACGTATTTGTGTTTCTAACATTGATTAAAAAGCTCCTTTCCTTGTTCGATCAATACGACATTAACACAACCTGATTAGATTTTGATCATTAATGTTTTTAGATGTCTACGAACGAAAACTCTCCAGCTAGATAAATGTTCTGCGAACTTCTTTTTTACAAAATTCCTATAGATTTATCTAATTCATTTTTAAAACCTCTTTAACGGATTACGGGCAGAACGGGTTGGGTCAGTGAAGCTCATGGTTGCTTAACCAAAAATTTCCAATAGCTGATGCTTTGCAGATTGTTCTTGGATGGACAAAACCTATGGAAGCACTTCCAGAAAGAAAAGCAGGCTGATATTGGAGTCACAAGCCTACATGGTACATAACAATTAACACGCAATACTTAATCGTTGAGTGATGAAATATCTTCAAACGTTAAAATTAAAAACGAAGCAGTAGAACAAAAAAAATTATTGGATCTTCCTTAAGCTAAAGTTTATATTGTCCAGAACTCAAGGCGAAAAAATGTTAAGATGATGTTTATTAATATCTTGTATATTAGTACTATTACTACAGCTGGCACTCTTACAAACTCGGAAATGACGAGTTCAGAGCCGGGACTATAGAGCTTAGGTATAGGTCGTCACGTGACCAAACAATTGACTACGTCCAAACCAGGTGGCCAGATACACTTATTTCAATAAGGATACATATAAAAGCAGTCTTTTAGTAATGCATTGATTCCTACACAGATATGTATGTGGCTGTCTGCTAATCATCGCAGATTTATGCAACATTTGTTACAAGTATAATTTTACTCCCTAAGACATAAGCTACACATATAGTTTTACGTCCTGCTAAATAAACTATACGTTTAGTTTTATACACTCCTACGTAGAATACAAGAGTAGTACTCATTTCGCAGATAATTTGTTTAATTGTTTAATCTCTCATCTAAGTGATTTCAACTAAATAAGTAAATATTCATGTATTCAGGTATAATTTAATGTTGTAACTGAAACAGAATCCTGATCTTCGTCAAAATGGGTTTCATTACACTGCTAAATACATTGTCCATTTAGTTTTTACATTTAATAAATCAAGCATTATTTCAACAAAAGTCCGTATCTCTTGGTTCACCATGTATTGTTAAAGATACTGATCTCATAGCCTCGGAAAATAGATGACAGACGTGGGATTTTATATATAAAGTTACTACGTATTTCAATGAATTGCACGATCATAGAATAGAATGTGAAAAGTTTTAAATTTTAAAGTGGATTTTATGAATACCAAAAATCTAGGAACTTAACTGCTATTAACATGTTTAAAATAATTGTGAGCAGGATTTAAGTTGACTTAGTTTTAATGTTTCCACATACAAGATGCAAAATAATTATTTTCAATACAATAATTTTAGATAACAGTAACATGACAATTTTTGACGGTAGCCTATGTCCGAATCTTGAAATCTTTTAACATATGAAATAAGAATTCTAATGAATTAAGACTAATTTGATTCATATATGCAACACATTTTTAAAGGTGGTAGCAGAGTTTCTTTCACGCATCTCTTCAAGGGCGTGGAAGCATTACCAATTAATTTCACCCCCCCCCCACTGAAGAATGTCTACGCCCCCATCCTGATGACATTTTCTAAAATATCACGATTATACATGGCATTTATACTGTAACCAATGTCTATCCCCCACACCTCTACCCCACCCTTAAAGATATATGTCTGAAAGCAACTCTGGTTAGTAGATGGTACAACTTTGACTTAACAGCCGCACTAATGATTTTTCTTTCGAAGTTTCATCTCCGCTAACTGTAAAGGGAAGATAGTACCACCTAGTGCATCCCAGTGAATGCCTTCAAATCGGCGTGTCTCAACCCATACACCATTTAAATATGCGCTGTAGCATCGGTTATACCACCAGCCTGCTTTGTACTTTGTTGCGCAACCATTGCTGTCAGGCATGTCAATTGTGGCGAACTGCATGTTATTCTGTGCACTTAATGAATTGCCAGCGGTTCCATAGTAATCAGAAATAGTAAGACGGAAGCGGTCGGCTTCATTTGCAATGCTAAAGGTGCCGTATTTGGCGTAGTAGGGTTTGTTTTTATACATCATATCAATTCTCAGCTCATACTTGTGTTGCTGTAAAGAGTAAATGATAGTAAGGTACACCATACACATCATAAGTTGTGAGATTAATAAAATTATTTATATAACAAAGCAAAAAAAAAAAAACAATATTTAAAATTTATTTTTCACAAATTCGATTTAAAAAAAAGGATGGACATTAAGCGCCAACGTAGTGTTATAGAATCATTTTTCGGATTTATTTTACGCTTCCAGCAATAGGCTAGTCTAAAGACATACGCATAAAAATTGAATTTGTTTATTCGAAAACGTCATTTATCCTAATTTTAATTTCAGTACTCAGTGTGTAATGAAACAAAAGCGAAAGAAATGTACAAAAATACGGTTAAACTATTGGGGAGTTTGAAACTGTTTAACACTTAACACTTAATATCGTTAAAATTTAATTAAGAAACAGATCCGTTTTTACCCACCGTCATTAGCGAGTAGATAAAATCCAGTCCAATCCAGAAGTCACCACTTAACGTGCCAAATCCTTCTTTGTATGTTTGCCAGTTTTTATTAAAATTTACACCAGGGCTAATTCGACGCTGGAAGATTTTTATTTTTAAAATTTTAATAAAAAATTAAACAATAAGTGACCTGAAAAAAAGACAATTTTATAAAAACTTGCATTCTTTAATAAAAGCATTGGTCACTAAAATATAAAGGGGTGACTAATATATTAAAATTACAGTTCCTCCATAACATATACCTGGATAACAATCCATCCACCTCCGTCAGTTTTGGTATCGCATAAGAAGTTTTTCCCCAACATTGTCATAACTTCCCGATCTGCATAGCACGGCTTCATTGATAATTTCTCACAAACTGGCTTTAAAAAATGGACATTGGTGTTATAATCTTTAAAAAATTGAATGTTCCGGAAAATAATACTTAGCATAATACTACATTTATTTACCTTTAATTTGATACCGATTTTATGAATCAAAAGTAATTGGTAGCCTAGAAAAAGATTTGTGAAAAAACGCGTTTGTTTTTTTAAATGGATACGATGATATCAAAATAATGTACACATGTCAAGTTCATTGTTAAAACTAGGTTATCTATATACTACTAAAAAATTTAAGTTTGTTTACATTATTGAATATTTAATTATTTTTTGGGGGGAGGGGGGGGGGGGTTGTTTGTCTGTTTGGTTACTGGAGAGAAGCTGCATTATGTGTAGAGCTGTAAAATAGTATTTAGGTAGAGAACAGTGTTTTTTTTTTACCAAAACTGTTAATGACAAATTAATTTAAAGATGTTAATTAATATATAGATATATTTATTGGTAGATTAACCACATTAATTATAAAAATTCAGAACAATGACTTTATTTCTGTGTCCTCGGCGTATGAAGGGATAGTGTGGTCAGAGCCATGCTCGGCCGAATTTTTTTTTAAAACGATAAAAACATGTTGTCTGAGACTTGGCGGGAGATTGGGAAGGTAGAGTTGGGTAGCTTTGAACAGCGTGGGTCTCTTCCTAAATATTAGTAAAGGTATCCAATAGATACTAAAGTGACTCACACTTTTCTTTACAGTTATTTAAATAGTAGTGTATAATTTATTTTTACTTTATAGTGCTTTATTACATAAAAACTTGATATTAAAACGTTTTTATGAATTTTTATAATACATTAGGATTGTGTGGATAATTTAAGTGTTGTTTCCTCCAACGGAGAACTGATAAGTTTACCCATATCTGTATCTAATCCTTTCATCATAAAGGGCTTCTATGTTTAACAAAATTTCTTTTTGATACGTTCAGTCCTTGATGCTATAGAACATTGAAAGTTTATAAAAATCGATTAAACCTTAACAAAGTGAAAAGAAATGAAGAAAATAAATAAGTGAATTGAAAATTGGAGGTGTTGACGTATGGTACTCACTGGTTATCAACATACTACTAAAACTCAAGTTTGTTTACATGTTTGAATATTTTTTTTTGTTTGTCTGATTGACTTCTGGAGAGAATCTGCTCAATGTGTAAAGCTGTTAAATAGTATTTAGGTAGAGAATAATTTTTGTTTTCAGACAGACTGTTAATCACATATTTATTTAAAGACGTTAATTGATTAATTGATTTATTCCTAGGTAGATTAACCACATTAATTTTAAAAGTTTAAAACATTGACTTTACTTTGTGGGAATAGCGACGTCACATGATTTAATTACTTTTTAGTACAATAAACGGCGGCTTCAATCCAAGATCAAGTTGCCGATTCAGATGTTTAACGCGTTCTTAAACTAATCTTCTATCGGCTATAACTTTAACAAAACGTCCGTTTTCTATTTTTATTACGTTTCCACACTATTATCAATGTTTTAACACTTCTTTTTATTTTATTATACAATACATTTCTCTAGATCTACAGATCAGCAGTCGAAGGAAGAAAACGTTTTGAATCTAGATCTAGATCTAAATCTAGGTCACTAGACTTAATGTAAATTCTACATCTAGAATATATTTCAGGCCTTTATTATTTTATATAAATCTTTGTTTAGCTTCAATGATCTTCTAATTCGAGAATGCATGGGTTCTATCTAGGTTCTAGATTCTAGATCTAGATCCAGATCTAGACTCAACGTAGACTCTAGATCTAGATTTTCTAAATTCTACATCTAGATCTAGATCCAGATTTAACGTAAATTCTACATATAGAATCTACAACTAGAATAATAATATACTAAACTATTTCAGGCCTTAATTATTTTATATAAAACTGTTTGTTTTGCTATGCAATTTGCTAATTTAAGATAAAAATTAATTTGAAATAATTCTAGATCTAATTCTAGGGCTGTTTCGCATAAATTCTTACGCCGCGTAGAAGTAAAAAATATAACTTATTAACTTTTCCAGAGTACGAGCCTAGATAGCTAAGAGGTTAGCACATTAGGTTACCATGCAGGGGTGGCATGGGTTCTAGACTTGTCAGTATTTCTTGTTTCTTTTTTTTTTTAGTTGTGAATGATAATGTTGCCTTTGCCTATTGGAACTTAGCGGGATACAGGGCAGGTGAAGTAAAGTTCACCTGTTTCTTTGTCCTCAGTATATAACGTGGTTAGTGTGGTCAGAGCCATGCTCGGCCGGAATCTGTTTTTTTTAAATAAAACATGTTGTCTGAGACTTGGCGGAACACTGGGCAGGTGAATTTGTGTTGGGTAGGTGTAAAGTTCACCTGTGACGACAGCATATGAAGAGATAGTGTGGTCACACCCACGCTCTGTGTTTTAACAGACAAAAACATGTCTGAGTTGGGAGGACACTGGGCAGGTGAAGTAGAGTTGACCTGTTTTTGTGACCTCAGCATATGAAAAGATTATGTTGTCAGACGAAGTCAGTGTTTTTAAAAGACAAAAACGTCTGAGGCGTGACGCCTTTTTGAATGTGGGGTCTGGTTATTTTGTAATGATAAGTGATTGACGTGATGTCATTTATGGATGACCCCGGAAACCCACAGTTATCTAATGATAGCGGGTAGTCTAGTGTTTGATTAAAAGCCGATTTCTGATTCACATTAATTGTATAAGTCTCGAAAATTTCCACACAAAAAAACTTGTTTCTAAATGATTATTTAATCCTTTTTAAAACTTAAAGTTTTTTAAAAAAAAAAATCTCGTAGAAAAAAGAATTGCACACCAAATGAACTCCAAATAAAATGTGCATAATAGTGCGCAATATTATTAGTTTTTTATAAATTTACATTAGTTGCTTTTTTTGAGAAATCGGAAATAGCGTTAATTACTACCTTCGGTCTACGGAAATTACTCAAAATTTGACAGAAAGTAGAGAATTAGCTCTTTTACTTACATGTGAAATTTCATTTATCCACCTGAAACAGTACTCAATTTATAGGCTTTGGAACAATTCAAAGTAGAAAAAGTACCACTTCCGGTTATCTGAAATCGCTCAAAAGTTAATACAGATCTACGATTTTCATAAAATATATGAAATTTCATCAACCGGGAGTGGAATTTATTCGACTTTTGATTTTTGAAAAGCCTATAACTTGAGTACTATAACGATAGATAGACGAAATTTAATATATAAGTAAAAGTTTTAAATAACTGGAATTGGTACTTTTTCTACTTTGTTATTAAAACTTTTTTATACGAGTTTTTTTTTCATTAATTTACTTGTTTTATTAATTTTACAATAGAGTTACATGACTAAAAATCATTGCGTGCCTATTGAAAGTGATGACGCGCTATTGAAAGTTTTGACGCGTGTGGTGTGGTTGGGTAAAAAACCTACTAATTCGGTCAAAATTTTAATTTATTCATAAAACATTAATTAGGCATCCAATTAAGTCAAATTTAATTTCAGATTGCATTGTCTTCATTTCTTTACCCACGTGCCAACTGTGAGCCGTATCTGTCAATTAGAAGTGTCCGAATTTTCGCTCCGGCGCTTTGATCTAGACAGACTGACGACTGACGACTGACAGAGGAAGTGAGTTAAACAAAAAAAAATCAGATCCTTTTTACTTTCTCGTATATATCCCTGCCTTCTGTCAAATTTTGAGTTATTACTAATAATCCAGACTATTACGCCCATTGTTTGCCCTTCACTTGTTGCGCAATGTTTTTCTACGATATTCTATTGTATTTTAACAATTGAAGTAATTAAAAATGGATTGAAAATCATGACTATATCCCGAGTTGCCATCCCCCGTAGTGTTATATAAGTATATTCAAGAAAGTTTAGCAGAGATCACTTCCGCTTTATTTCGTGGTGAGTTTGTTGTTTTTTACATTTAGAACTGGGATTTAATCTAAAGTGTTAACCAACTTTGCCAAAAAGTATTGAAGTTTTAAGTGGATAATTAAATTCCTGTGTCCCCCCTACCCCCCCCCCCCCCCGAACTTTAAAAACGACTTCTCTTTTTGATTAAGGTGCTTTTTGAAAACTAAAGCCCTTGCAAAATAAACTATTGATAGTATACAAAAATACATGTGCATAACATCAATCATAACTCCACAAAGTACAATACAAATGAAGAAAAAAAATAAAATATTATAACTAGGAAGTGGTGATGTGTAAGTTATGCAACTAGTATGTCTGACCCACCATCACATGTTACTCTTAGCCAAGTTTGATTACAAACTGATTTTTGATTCACATACATTTTTTAATTATAGAAGTTTACCGAACAAAACTTATTTATAAATGAAGAAGCGTAATTGTGTTAACATCATAGAACGTTTAACACACGAAAAGCGTATCATCTACAACACAGCACAGTTAGAAAGACAGCCTAAAACAATGTCGAACATTAGTAGTATATTAGGTCACTTTTGGAGCGCATGGGTGAGCAGGATGCGGATGCGGATGCGGATGCGGAACAAAGGCTATATAGGAAAATACTCCCCCAGCCTGGTACAATGACATATAGCAAAATACTCACCCAACTGGGTGAGGCGAAGGAGCCGCAGGTACAACGAGATATAGTAAAATACTCCCTGGGGGAGGTGGAGGTACATCGACATATAGTAAAATACTCACCCAACTGGGTGAGGGTGGGTGAGCCGCAGGTACAATGGGATATAGTAAAATACTCACCCACCTGGGTGAGGGTGGGTGAGGGTGGGTGAGCCGCAGGTACAATGAGATATAGTAAAATACTCACCCACCCTAGGGTGGGGGATGCGGATGCGGAGTAGGTCAGTAGGTCACCATCGGTGACCTTGTGACGTAATTAGTAACATTGTGACGTAATCATTGACCTAGTTACGTAATTTTAATGTGTTTTTTAATTAGTTTTAATGAGTTTTTTAAATTTTAATTAATTTTTGACCTAGTTACGTAATTTAATGCGTTTTTTAATGAGTTTTAATGAGTTTTTAAATTTTTAATTAATTTTTATTAACGAGTTACGTAATTTTAATGTGTTTTTTAATGAGATTTAATGAGTTTTTAAAGTTTTAATTAATTTTTGCCCTAGTTACGTAATTTTAATGTGTTTTTTTTATTAGTTTTAATGAATTTTTTAAATTTTAATTAATATTTTATTAACGAGTTACGTAATTGGATTATTTATTTACTTTTTTAAATTTTAATTTTAAATTTTAATTGATTTTAATTACTTTGTTTATATTGTGTAATTTTTTATTAACGAGTTACGTAATTTGATTATTTGTTTACTTTTTAATTATTTTTATTTTGTTTATTTTTAATTTAATTTTATTTTATAATTAGTTAAATTATTATTAACTAGTTACGTAATTTGATTTTAATTTTTTTAAATTTTTAAAATTTTTTTTAAAATTATTATTTTTAAATTTTATTTTTAATTGTTGTTTACTTGTTGTTTAATTTAATTACTTTGTATAATTTATTTGTTTGAAATTCATTTTAATTAGTTTGCTGTTAATTATTGGCGACAGATGTTACCAAGCGGGTGGTGGTGGTGGTGGTGGTGGTGGTGGTGGTAAATTTGCTTAAGATTATAAACTTCAAGTTTTAAAAATCAACAACGTTATGGACCATTCAGCAACACAACGAACGGTTACCGAAAATAGAACATCCATTTAACCACATCTGTTACTTATCGATCCGTGATCCTTTGTTGACACGCGCTGCGCTTTTAATGGGAATGTATTGATCGCACCCACGGAGCCATCGGGACAACGGGCGCGTTAATATTGATTCCACACACAGCCATCAAATGATGGTCCGCCTAATTAATTTGGTCATGCATCGTGGGTTTATGTCGACTACAAACATCCATTAGAGACACCTGTTACTCGCTAATGGCACCCGACACGTATCGATCCACATGCGATCCTTTGTTCTTGTCAACCACCGTACAAGGGCCAAGTTAATATTGATCGCACCTACTGACCATCAGTATGATGGTCCATCTATGTGTAATTTTTTATTAACGAATTACGTAATTTGATTTTAATTTTTTAAATTTTTAAATTTTTTAATTTAATTTTATAATTAGTTTAATTATTATTAACGAGTTACGTAATTTGATTTTAATTTTTTAACTTTTTAAATTTTTTAAATTATTATTTTTAAATTTTATTTTTAATTGTTGTTTACTTGTTGTTTAATTTAATTACTTTGTATAATTTATTTGTTTGAAATTCATTTTAATTAGTTTGCTTTTAATTTCTTTGTTGTACGCCGTTTGAAATAAAAGACTAACACTAGCGTGTACTAGAAAGTGTCATTGTGTATAACATCCATTTAACCACAGCTGTTACTTATTAGCGACAGCTTGTACTTATCGATCCGCCCGTAATCCTCCCAGGCGCTCCCCGTGGTTGCTTAATAGCGGGCTCACTGAAGCGATCACAACAGGTAATTAATCGAAGCCATTAAGTCCCTCTCCGCGTTAAGTGTGGCGACAGCTGGTGCTGTAATTAGTCACGGCTCTCGGCTTTTTTCATTAGACTACAGCTGTACATGAACTATGTTCACATATCGTACGCCCGGTCATTCTTTGAGCAAATTAAAAAAAAAATTGTTTCCACATGTCATGCGTACCGTCCCTTGCTATGTATGAAAGATTAATGGTTGTAACTATTCGCTTATAGCGAGGGTCAGCGAAAACAAAAATATATTTAAGGGTCGGAAGCTGTAATACTAAAGCGAACATGGGCAGGTAATCTGCTGCAAGACTAAGATATATATTCGTCTTCCTTCTAGGTTCATTGCCTTTTTTGGTTGAGGTTAATCATCGCCATGTTTTCAAATATCGCGATGTACGTCACGTTCTCTCCCCTCTTACTTAGTAATCGCTTCGTCTACCTATTGTTTACAACACGCTTACAAAGAAAAAAATATCCCACCCCTCTACTTGAGACATAAAATAAAAAAGTGTATTGTGCCTTGTCGTCACAGGAAACAAAAACGGTGGCGTCTAATGTTGTTAACCCTTGTCTTCCTAAATTATTTTTTAACTTGTTAAAGAAATTGAATGTTTAGTTAATGATTCTGACGCGAATTTTTTCACAAGGGACGATACTCGTGGCTGTAAACAAGGCTTTTCTAATTTTAGAACAGTTGTCTTTCCTCACGTTTCTCTATTAGGGAAGCCGTAAGGGGAAGACACACGACACGTCTTTTAAAATGTAAACAAGCGTGCACGGTGTGCACTTAAAATAAACCCCGCTGCGACAATTGTTAAATTTATCTGGCTCAGTGTGGTCAAATGGTGGTCAGATCAAAAGAAAATCGGAACGGTCATAAAAAAAAAAAAAAAAAAAAAACGTAATTACTTTTCCAGACTTGTAAAAAACATGTCTACCCCGCATACCTACGTACCAACGCACCGAGTCGCTCATTAAAAAACACGAACCTACCGAGACTTTGTTTCGTCTCAAAACCTGACTTAACGGTGGTTGAAAGAAAATTCCGACCCTTAAATATATTTTTGTTTTCGCTGACCCTCGCTATAAGCGAATAGTTACAACCATTAATCTTTCATACATAGCAAGGGACGGTACGCATGACATGTGGAAACAATTTTTTTTTTAATTTGCTCAAAGAATGACCGGGCGTACGATATGTGAACATAGTTCATGTACAGCTGTAGTCTAATGAAAAAAGCCGAGAGCCGTGACTAATTACAGCACCAGCTGTCGCCACACTTAACGCGGAGAGGGACTTAATGGCTTCGATTAATTACCTGTTGTGATCGCTTCAGTGAGCCCGCTATTAAGCAACCACGGGGAGCGCCTGGGAGGATTACGGGCGGATCGATAAGTACAAGCTGTCGCTAATAAGTAACAGCTGTGGTTAAATGGATGTTATACACAATGACACTTTCTAGTACACGCTAGTGTTAGTCTTTTATTTCAAACGGCGTACAACAAAGAAATTAAAAGCAAACTAATTAAAATGAATTTCAAACAAATAAATTATACAAAGTAATTAAATTAAACAACAAGTAAACAACAATTAAAAATAAAATTTAAAAATAATAATTTAAAAAATTTAAAAAGTTAAAAAATTAAAATCAAATTACGTAACTCGTTAATAATAATTAAACTAATTATAAAATTAAATTAAAAAATTTAAAAATTTAAAAAATTAAAATCAAATTACGTAACTCGTTAATAAAAAATTACACATAGATGGACCATCATACTGATGGTCAGTAGGTGCGATCAATATTAACTTGGCCCTTGTACGGTGGTTGACAAGAACAAAGGATCGCATGTGGATCGATACGTGTCGGGTGCCATTAGCGAGTAACAGGTGTCTCTAATGGATGTTTGTAGTCGACATAAACCCACGATGCATGACCAAATTAATTAGGCGGACCATCATTTGATGGCTGTGTGTGGAATCAATATTAACGCGCCCGTTGTCCCGATGGCTCCGTGGGTGCGATATCAATACATTCCCATTAAAAGCGCAGCGCGTGTCAACAAAGGATCACGGATCGATAAGTAACAGATGTGGTTAAATGGATGTTCTATTTTCGGTAACCGTTCGTTGTGTTGCTGAATGGTCCATAACGTTGTTGATTTTTAAAACTTGAAGTTTATAATCTTAAGCAAATTTACCACCACCACCACCACCACCACCACCACCACCACCCGCTTGGTAACATCTGTCGCCAATAATTAACAGCAAACTAATTAAAATGAATTTCAAACAAATAAATTATACAAAGTAATTAAATTAAACAACAAGTAAACAACAATTAAAAATAAAATTTAAAAATAATAATTTAAAAAAAAAATTTAAAAATTTAAAAAAATTAAAATCAAATTACGTAACTAGTTAATAATAATTTAACTAATTATAAAATAAAATAAAATTAAAAATAAACAAAATAAAATAATTAAAAAGTAAACAAATAATCAAATTACGTAACTCGTTAATAAAAAATTACACAATATAAACAAAGTAATTAAAATCAATTAAAATTTAAAATTAAAATTTAAAAAAGTAAACAAATAATCCAATTACGTAACTCGTTAATAAAATATTAATTAAAATTTAAAAAATTCATTAAAACTAATAAAAAAACACATTAAAATTACGTAACTAGGGTCAAAAATTAATTAAAACTTTAAAAACTCATTAAATCTCATTAAAAAACACATTAAAATTACGTAACTCGTTAATAAAAATTAATTAAAAATTTAAAAACTCATTAAAACTCATTAAAAAACGCATTAAATTACGTAACTAGGTCAAAAAATAATTAAAATTTAAAAAACTCATTAAAACTAATTAAAAAACACATTAAAATTACGTAACTAGGTCAATGATTACGTCATAATGTTACTAATTACGTCACAAGGTCACCGGTGGTGACCTACTGACCTACTCCGCATCCGCATCCCCCACCCTAGGGTGGGTGAGTATTTTACTATATCTCATTGTACCTGCGGCTCACCCACCCTCACCCACCCTCACCCAGGTGGGTGAGTATTTTACTATATCCCATTGTACCTGCGGCTCACCCACCCTCACCCAGTTGGGTGAGTATTTTACTATATGTCGATGTACCTCCACCTCCCCCAGGGAGTATTTTACTATATCTCGTTGTACCTGCGGCTCCTTCGCCTCACCCAGTTGGGTGAGTATTTTGCTATATGTCATTGTACCAGGCTGGGGGAGTATTTTCCTATATAGCCTTTGTTCCGCATCCGCATCCGCATCCTGCTCACCCATGCGCTCCAAAAGTGACCTAATATACTACTAACATTTCTACATTTTTATTACGGCAAGAATTTAAATATACTTTTAAATAATGCTAATATAATAATATATACCTATATACTACTAAAACTCAAGTTTGTTTACATGTATGAATATTTTTTTTTTGTTTGTTTGTTTGTCTGATTGACTACTGTAAATATATCTACGCTATATGCAGAACTGTAAAATAGTATGTAGGTAGAGAAGAATTTTTGTTTTCAGACAGACTGTTAATCACACATTTATTTAAAGACGTTAATTAATTTATTGATTTATTCATTGGTAGATTAACAGCATTAATTTTAAAGTTTTAGAACAATGGCTTAACTTTGACTGAATAGTGACGTTTGATAACTCACTTTTTTATTTGTTTTTTGATTTGTTTTTGGGGAGAATCTGCATTATGTGTATAGCTGTAAAATAGGATTTTGGGTGGTAAATATTGTTCTGTCTTAAACACACTGTTAATTACAAACTAATTTAAAGCCCTTAATAAATTTATTGATATATTCATTGGTAGATTAACCAAATTAATTATAAAAGTTTAGAACAATGAATTTAGTAATAGTTTAATTTTTTTTACAACAATGTTTTCAATTTTTTTTTTCATAAAGCCTATATGTGAATGATAAGGTTGACTATCAGGACCTCGCGGGGCACAGGGCAGGTGAAGTAGAGTTCACCTGTTTCTATGTTCTCTGCATATGAAGGGATAGTGTGGTCAGAGCCATGCGCGGCCGGAATCATGATTTTTTAAAATACACACATGCCTGAGACTTGTCGGGGCACTGTGCAGGTGAAGTAGAGTTTAGTAGAGTTTTTAAAATATAAAAAACGTCTTTTTGAATGTGGGGTCTGGTTATTTTGTGATGAAAAGTGCTGGCAGACGTGATGTCATTTATGGATAACCCCCCGAAACCCACTGTTATCTAACTAGATAACGGGTAGTCTAGTATATATATATATATATATACATATATATATATATATATATATATATATATATATATATATATATATATATATGTGTGTGTGTGTGTGTGTGTGTATGTGCGTGCGTACGTGTGTGCGTGCGTGCGTGTCTGTGTGCGTTTGTGCGTGCGTGCGTGTGTGTGTGTGTGTGTGTGTAGAAATACGGTATGTGTTGAAGTATTTAGAATAAGTATGCCGTCTTGTAGATCTGAATAGTGTTAATTTTTTTACTAAATTTTTTAACGTGTATTACTTTTTGAAAAAAATATTGCAATTGCGTTTGATTTCTTTGATTAGGTTTTAAACTTTAAAATTAATAATACTCTTACAATTATATATTCTATATCTTTATGTACTATGATATAAAATAAATTTAGTGCTGATTCTAATGAGAAAAAGCAACTAAGAACAGAATCCGTTTTAATGAGAATATTAATTTAATATAGTCCAATAGTATTTATTTTAATTAATTAGTTTGATAGAAGGCCAAGAAACAAAATACAAAAAACTTACCTGAGACTCAGTCAGACACCTTTGTACTGGACAATGTGGTGCATCGTAAACTCCTAGTTTTGGAGTTAAAAAATAATAATACTATTAAAAAAATGTGGAGAATAATGTTTAATTTTTTTTTAAAAAAGCCATTACTTCCAACACTTCCCCTCTCTGCGCCAGCCTCTCCTTGCTTAGCACCAAGGGTTTTTCTTACACTAATTAGGTTCCTATGTTTACCTCGACTGTTGAATTATACTTCATGTTATTGTATAATATGTTGCCACTTATAAACAAACATTCTAACACTTCCCCTCTCTGCGCCAGCTTCTCTTTGCTTAGCACCAAGGGTTTTTCTTACACTAAATAGGTCCCTTTGTTTACCTCGACTGTTGAATTGTACTCCATGTTATTGTATAATATGTTGCCACTTATAAACAAACATTATAATGCAACTGATACACATACACACATATACCTATATATATAATTCTCTTCGTAGAGACATTAGAAAACAACACGCAGCTTCGCCACCACCCGCATTTCACCTATATATATATATATATATATATATATAAAGCAATGTATGTGTGTGTGTCTGTGAGTGTGTCTGTCTGTGTGTCTTTTATGCATTACCACACCTCTTATCACATCGCCGTGAAACTTTGGAAAGTTGTTGAGAATATTCCTGGGGAGGTTTTTGCGAAAAAAAATTCAAATTCGCAGGGGTGGCGCCCCGGCAGGGCGCGATTTGTTTTTCTCTATATACGGTATATAAAAATAAAAGTCTATTTGGATTTCACACTGTTCATCCGATAGCCATGAGACTTTGGGGAGTTCATTATACCACTCTTGGAAAGGGTTCTGTAAAAATATAATTTTTAATTTCGCAAGGGCGGCGCCAGGGGAGGGTCCGATTTTTCTCTATATACGGTATATAAAAATAATAAAAGTGAATTGCCGTGATACCGTTCACACGATCGCCATGAAACTTTAGGAATTTGTTGAGAACATACCTGGGGAGGTATCTGCGAAAGAAAAAATTTCAAATTCGAGGGGTGGCGCCTCGACACGGCGCGATTTGTTTTTTTATATATACGGTATATAAAAATAAAAGACGATTTTGGTTTGGCATCGTTCATCCGATAGCCATGAGACTTTGGGGAGTTCATTATACCACTCCAGGGAAGTGTTCTGTAAAAACAAATCCTTTTTTAATTTCGCAAGGGCGGCGCCACGGGCTGCTACCATTTTTCTCTATATACGGTTTATAAAATTTCGGTTTCACACCGTTCATCCGTGTACCATGAAACTTTGGGGAGATGATTAGATCACTCAATGGTAGGGTTCTGCAAAAAAATATTATTTAATACTGCAAGGGCGGCGCCCCCCCCCCCTTCGTGGGGAGCGATTTGTTTTCTCTATACACGGAATATAAAAAAAAAACCTCGGATGTGGTTCATCCGAGAGCCATGAAACTTCAGGGAGTAGATGAGAATACTCCCGAGAATATTTCTTCAAAAAAGAAAACTAAAGTAAAAGAAACAATGACTCACCGTTCAACTCCTTAGCGCCTGTGTATAGAGATTGTAGTTTGATTATAAGTGCAACGGCTAGCAGACCTGTAAGGAACATGTTGTGTTCAGTCAGCTCGTTTGGAGATGGTGTGTTTGCCACAGGCTCTTATAACTTGTGTTAGCCACGTTTTCAGATTGAATGAACGAGATCACCAGACGACAGATGCTTAAAAGATTAAATGTCGTTTGTTAGAGTTGATCAATCTTTTATTTAGAAGACTATTTTAAGACATGGTTTCAACATAATTGTATGTTTTCGCAGACAGGTAAATTTAGCTCGTGCAACCGCATAGGCATTATGTGGACATGAATAAGCTTTATTTAAAAGTATATTTTAATTCTTGGAATAATCGATTTAAAAAATGCTCGTTATCCATATCTATAAAAGTAAAGTGGGGGATGTTTGATTATTGTTAACACCTATTTGATCGGGTACTGGAGGTACATTTCAGGGAAATTATTCTTGACAAATTTGCTGTTCACTCTCAATTTGACAGGATAATTAGAATTATTTCAATAATCAAATTTAAAGATACCGAAAATTGACCTTGCTGAACCGCGGCCTTTGATAACTATACATTTTTTAATGTTCTTGAATTAGGTTGATCACTTTCAGATGAAAAAAAAATTGCCATTTTGTAAGGTGATAGCTAGAGCACCGTTATTACCTGGAAAAAATCTAATTAAAGTGTATAATATGGAAAACTTTTATCTATCAATTTTATTTATTAAAACGTACGCTACTGCATCAGAAATTCTAAACTTCTAATTACTTAAGTTCTTTGTCTACATATAAAATAAACAAAGAAAACATTTGGATCTAATAAAAAAAAGATTGAAAATAATTTCATCAAACTAGCAGTAGCGGTAGTCAAGCTATAGTGCTCATAGACACACACACATACACACATATATACACAAATACGCACACACACCGAGACATACGGACAAAATTGCAAAACTATGACTCTCCGACTCAGGAGTTGTAAAACGTCGAGATTTGTTAAAATCTCGACTTTTTAATTTCTCGTATACGAAGTAGGCCAATAGAAAAAAAAATTGTAATAGTGAAAACAAAAAATCGAGATTTTTGCATATCTCGACGTTTTAGACCTCCCTGAGTCGGAAAAACATAGTTTGGCAATCATTGCAGGCCTAGTTTATCACTTAACTTAAACCTAGATTTAATCGAGCCATTATATTACTTTGTGGTTAAGGTTAGGTTTAATGTAATATAATGTCAAATCTAGAATCAATAGGTAGACCTTAGGTGATAATATCCAATTACGGTTTTGGTGTGGTCGTAATTGCTTAAGGCGATTACCTGTAATATTACAAGTTAATTTGGGGGAAATTACCCGGACAAAAAATGACCAAGAGTATTATCATTCTTCCTATATGTTGATAGCTTGTTCAAAAAATATATATTTTTGGTAACTATGCTTTGTAGATTTTAATTTTACTGTGGCGTGATGACATACATTTGTTAAGTGTGTCTTATAATTGGTTGTGTAAACAATGTTTTTGAAACTAGATCTCGTGTTAGAAAGCGATGACATTCGTTTTCTTTTTATTTAATTTACAACTACACTTACCCTTACTTTTATCTTTAACCATAACCATTACCGAATATT
Organism: Physella acuta; assembly: GCF_028476545.2. Taxonomy (NCBI): domain Eukaryota; kingdom Metazoa; phylum Mollusca; class Gastropoda; family Physidae; genus Physella; species Physella acuta. The sequence continues at coordinate 256,286 of NW_026732787.1, forward strand.
ATCTTATTCTTACGGGTCATCCATTTATGACGCCCCCCCCCCCCCAGTCCACACTCGTCCACAATTGTCGATTATTTGAAAACCCCCTCCACCTAGGGTAAATGCAAAGTTACTCCAAAAAATATAGAGTACGCACAATGTGTAATAAAAAGCCTATATAAGTAAAGAATCACTATCTAACTGCTCTGCACATGGTCAGAAAAACCGAGTATTGATAATGAGTGCGGCAGCCAGTAGATCTCTCAATGTCTCCAGCATGTCCGTGAGGTAATAGGCTTGTAGGACATTTCGATCTCTGGCCACATCACACGAATACATATAAAGTTTATACGGAAACAGCTGGTTTAATAAGGTCAGAGTAGATTGGTGTTTAATTTAGCAAGATCTATTTCTGAAGATGATGTAAAATAAAAACCTAGGTCGATGGGTTAAGGTAAACATGCAAGCCATATACGAAATGTACATCAAATTATCTATTTCCGCTTCAACAATCTGCAGTGTTACGTGTTTTCATTTAGCTGGTTAATTAGACCAACAGGTTGACAGCCTATATGCATGTTTGTTTAGTTTTTGTGACCACAGCATGTATGTATGTTATCTGTGTTGACAACCTATATGCATGTTTGCATGGTCTGGTGTGTTGACAGCCTATATGCATGTTTGTATGGTTATGATTTCTGTGTTCACAACCTACATGCATGTTTGTATGATTTGTGTTTTGACAGTCTATTTGCATGTTTGTTTAGTTTTTGTGATCACAGCATGTATGTATGTTATCTGTGTTGACAGCCTAGATGCATGTGTGTATGGTCTGTGTGTTGACAGCCTACATGTTGAGACACGATTCTATAGATTTTAATAGTTTTCTCATTTCGATAGCCCACTTTTACACGAGCGATTCCTTGCCTGCATCGAAAGGTGATGTCTCTCTCTTTTCAAAATTCACCTGATTTAGAGTCAAGATATATTAATATGTATATATATATATATATATATATATATATATATATATATATATATATATATATATATATATATATATATATATATAGGTGAATTTTGAAAAGAGAGAGACATCACCTTTCGATGCACTACGTTGTACAGTGCGAAGGTGACTTATTGGGCATTCGGTAACGTCTTCCTTAAGCCAAAGTTTATATTGTCCAGGATTCAATGCGATCAAATGTTAAGACAATGTTTATTAATATCTTGTATGTTAGTACTCTTACTGCAGCTGGCACTCTTACAAACCCGGAAATGACGAGTTTAGAGCCGGGACTATAGAGCTAGGTATAGGTCGTCACGTGACCAAACAATCAACTACGTCCAAACCAGGTGGCCAGATACACTTATCAAAAATATATATTTTTGGTAACTATGCTTTGTAGATTTTAATTTTATTGTGGCGTGATAGATCATTTGTTGCATTCGGCCAAGTGTCCATTCGGGCATTTGTTGCATTCGGGTACGTGTTCATTTAGGACACAGGCGATGAACCACAGTGCAAAATATTTAAATTACAAAGACCTAACAATAGAGGTAATGAGGTCGCCTATACGCACTATACAAATATTTGAAAAATTAACAACAATTTAAACAGAACGTGCGCAATGACAATCATTTTTGGTAAAATCATGTATGGCGAAAATAAAATGAATCTATGATCGTGTTTAGATTTCTATACCGAACAATCGATCATGACAACATTACGTACGTACGCCACAAGATTTGCTTTTTATAAATATAGATACAATGCCCATAAATGCACCACACATGTGTCCGTTGCTTTATTATTTTATTGAGTGTATTACAACATATACATATGTGTTTTGAGTACGTGTAAGTAAGGCAGTGTTTGCTAATATGTCCTGGTTATTTATAAGCTAGTACAGTTACATTTCAAACCTGACGGTCTACAGGCCAAGTGAAGTAGAATTAACTTGTTTCTGTGAACTCGGCATCTGAAGGATAGTGTGGTCATTTATTACTGTTTAATACCCTAATGGGCAGATGAAGTAGTGTTATGTTTCTTGATCTCGGCATTTGAAGGTATGTGTTTGACTCAATGGCAAGCAGCCTTTAATTTCCATAACGTGAGTTAGGTACCCATCAGAGTTGGGTGGACTCAGGGGTGGTCTACTGACTTGAACCCGGATTCGAAATCAAGATTTACGGGTTAGCAGTCCAGTTCTCTAAAGCTAGGCCACTCCGTCCCATGCATGTTCATATCATATCGTATATCACCTGAACAAGTAACAGATGTTCTGCTTAATCTCATCGACCCATCCACAAGCATTCATTTATACTTTTTCGTGTACAGCGTACAGGCGAACTATTGTGAGCGTGCAAAACATTGCTATCGTGATTTTGATAAATCTCGACGTTTTACACCTCACTGAGTCTGAAAAACATAGTTATACAATGGTGTCTGTCAGCATGTTTTTCTGAGACCGCGGTAACTTCGTTTATTTTTTAATTAACGAAATTGTATATTAAAGTATTACATCAAAATTATAGGTTTCCTTTCGGGGGTCATCTACGAATGACGTCAAGCTTTCTACCTCCCCCTTTCTCCCCACTGTAACATATCGTCACAAAAATTCTTCCCCCTCATAAAATGACTTCACACCTCAGCCTACAAATACCCCTTAAATTGTCAGTTGAGTTTTTCTTAAAACATTAATATTTTTTCCAAAATCTTGTCTAAAATCTGTCTACATCGAGTATTTTAATCAATAGCTATCACAATTTATTAAAAGTTTTCTAAAACGCGAAAATATAGTTAGGAAAGTAATTTTACTTCGCAGTCACTTTATGGTCGTGCAAAAATTACTCTACGTTGTCAGCCACATCATTCAGTCTAAAGCGACATTCACATTTTGTTTTTACATTCAATCAGTTTCTTTTGCATTACACCATTTCTTCTAACTAATAATGCAAGAATTGCTTTTGAAAAAATGTAGAAAACCAGGGTAAAATCATTACAAGCAGATACTCTCAGATTGTGTGTAAAGTAATCTTAAAAACACGTTTACAAATTCCATGTAAAAAGGATTTGAAGAGCCCAACTATTCTCTAATCCCTTAACTAAAATACACCAGCTTGTAAAATCTAATCACCTAACTTGTAAAATTGAACAGGTCTTAGAATGACTATTGTCTAATCAATTTGGGTTGGATAAATTCGATCAATGTGAGCATTATTCTCGCGGTTCAGCACAAATTGGGCTGTAATTTATCCATATCCACCAGGATATAGGTCATATTCACCAATTTATTTGCCATCTCCACCAAGATATTGGCCGTCTCCAACAAGATATTGGCCACCTCCACTGAGATATTGGCCATATCTACCAAGATATTGACCATCTTGAATACCATATAGATCTACTCCCCAGGATTATGGCGATTTTCATTAAAATATAGGCCTACTCCTATTAAGTATTGGCAATCTCAACCAACATATTAGCCATCTCCACTGAGATATTGGCCATCTCAACCAAGATACTGGCCATCTCTACCAAGATATTGACAATCTTCACCACGATATTGGCCATCTCCACCAAGATATTGACCATCGCCATTAAGAAATATGCCTATTCAACCAAGGTAATGGCAATCTCCATCAAGATATTGGCCATCTTCATCAAGGTATTGGCCATGTACACCAAGATTATAGCCTTACTCCACCAATATACTGACAATCACCACAAAGATATTGACAATCTTCACAATGATTTTGAACTACTGTGCGAAAAAAATTGGCAATTAACAAGCCATTTTAATCATCTATTGAATTATTTTTAACACAATGCATCAAAACATTTAGCCTGTTTAGATTATGTGTTTATATCTGTGTGCGTGATTTTGTGTGTCTTTGTGTTGGTAGTTTGTTTATGGGTGTGTGTCATGCAATGCGTCTATGTTGTGTTTGTTAGTATGTATGTTTATTTATGTTCGTACGTTTTCGTACTAGTGTGTAAAGTATATGTTCTTTTAATTGTCTGTATGCTTGTTTATCTGCTGTCAAACTATTTGTGTGCTTGTATGTGTGTTTTCGTGTCTTTGTGTACGTATTTGTGTTTCTAACATTGATTAAAAAGCTCCTTTCCTTGTTCGATCAATACGACATTAACACAACCTGATTAAATTTTGATCATTAATGTTTTTAGATGTCTACGAACGAAAACTCCCCAGCAAGATAAATGTTCTGCGAACTTCTTTTTTACAAAATTCCTATAGATTTATCTAATTCATTTTTTAAACCTCTTTAACGGATTACGGGCAGAACGGGTTGGGTCAGTGAAGCTCATGGTTGCTTAACCAAAAATTTCCAATAGCTGATGCTTTGCAGATTGTTCTTGGATGGACAAAACCTATGGAAGCATTTCCAGAAAGAAAAGCAGGCTGATATCGGTGTCACAAGCCTACATGGTACATAACAATTAACACGCAATACTTAATCGTTGTGTGATGAAATATCTTCGAACATTAAAATTAAAAACGAAGCAGTAGAACAAACAAAAATTAATGGATCTTCCTTAAGCCAAAGTTTATATTGCCCAGAACTCAAGGCGAAAAAATGTTAAGATGATGTTTATTAATATCTTGTATATTAGTACTATTACTGCAGCTGGCACTCTTACAAACTCGGAAATGACGAGTTCAGAGCCGGGACTATAGAGCTTAGGTATAGGTCGTCACGTGAACAAACAATCGACTACATCCAAACCAGGTGGCCAGATACACTTATTTCAATAAGGATACATATAAAAGCAGTCTTTTAGTAATGCATTGATTCCTACACAGATATGTATGTGGCTGTCTGCTAATCATCGCAGATTTATGCAACATTTGTTATAAGTATAATTTTACTCCCTAACACATAAGCTACACATATAGTTTTACGTCCTGCTAATTAACTATACGTTTAGTTTTATACCATCCTACGTAGACTACAAGAGTAGTACTCAATACACAGATAATTTGTTTAATTGTTTAATCGCTCATCTAAGTGATTTCAACTAAATAAGTAAATATTCATGTTAGGTATAGGTATAATTTAATGTTGTAACTGAAACAGAATCCTGATCTTCGTCAAAATGGGTTTCATTACACTGCTAAATACATTGTCCATTTAGTTTTTACACTTAATAAATCAAGCATTATTTTCAACAAAAGTCCGTATCTCTTGGTTCACCATGTATTGTTAAAGATACTGATCTCATAGCCTCGGGAAATAGATGACAGACGTGGGATTTTATATATAAAGTTACTAAGTATTTCAATGAATTGCACGATCATAGAATAGAATGTGAAAAGTTTTAAATTGTAAAGTGGATTTTATGAATACCAAAAATGTGTGGACGTTGGCAGCTTACACAGCTAAATAGCTGAGGAGATTGATTTATTGGCTTCATTTTCATTACATAGTATGTGTCATGAGGGACTTATTACAAATATTTATTGTATATTTGCAAATAGACAAACACACGTTTTAATGGAACATAAAACAAGGCTATTTAATTTTTTTTAATCTAGGATCTTAACTGCTATTGACATGTTTAAAATGATTGTGAACAGGATTTATGTTGACTTAGTTTTAATGTTTCTACATACAAGATGCAAAATAATTATTTTCAATACAATAATTTTAGATAACAGTAACATGACAATTTTTGACGGTAGCCTATGTCCGAATCTTGAAATCTTTTAACATATGAAATAAGAATTCTAATGAATTAAGACTAATTTGATTCATATATGCAACACATTTTTAAAGGTGGTAGCAGAGTTTCTTTCACGCATCTCTTCAAGGGGGTTTGAAGCATTACCAATTAATTTTCCCTCCCTCCCTCTGAAGAATGTCTACACCCCCATCATGATGAATTTTTTAAAAAAATGTCCCGTTTATACAGGGAATTTCTTTATACTAAAACCGATGTGTATCCCCCACACCTCTACCAAATGTACCGTCGGCCCTCCCTTAAAAGCTTCAAGTGCCCCACCCTTAAAGATATATGTCTAAAAGAAACTCTGGTTGGTAGATAATACAACTTTGACTTAACAGCCGCACTAATAATTCTTCTTTCGAAGTTTCATCTCCGCTAACTGTAAAGGGAAGACACCCTGACCTAGTGCATCCCAGTGAATGCCTTCAAATCGGCGTGTCTCAACCCATACACCATTTAAATATGCACTGTAGCATCGGTTATACCACCAGCCTGCTTTGTACTTTGTTGCGCAACCATTGCTGTCAGGCATGTCAATTGTGGCGAACTGCATGTTATTCTGTGCACTTAATGAATTGCCAGCGGTTCCATAGTAATCAGAAATAGTAAGACGGAAGCGGTCGGCTTCATTTGCAATGCTGAAGGTGCGGTATCTGGCGTAGTAGGGTTTGTTTTTATACATCATATCAATTCTCAGCTCATACTTGTGTTGCTGTAAAGAGTAAATGATAGTAAGGTACACCATACACATCATAAGTTGTGAGATTAATAAAATTATGTATATAACAAAGCAAAAAAAAACAATATTTAATATTTATTTTTCACAAATTCGATTTAAAAAAGGGATGGACATTAAGCGCCAACGTAGTGTTATAGAATCATTTTTCGGATTTATTTTACGCTTCCAGCAATAGGCTAGTCTAAAGACATACGCATAAAAATTGAATTTGTTTATTCGAAAACGTCATTTATCCTAATTTTAATTTCAGTGTGTAATGAAACAAAAGCGAAAGAAATGTACAAAAATACGGTTAAACTATTGGGGAGTTTGAAACTGTTTAACACTTAACACTTAATATCGTTAAAATTTAATTAAGAAACAGATCCGTTTTTACCCACCTTCATTAGCGAGTAGATAAAATCCAGTCCAATCCAGAAGTCACCACTTAACGTGCCAAATCCTTCTTTGTATGTTTGCCAGTTTTTATTAAAATTTACACCAGGGCTAATTCGACGCTGAAAGATTTTTATTTTTAAAATTTTAATAAAAAATTAAACAATAAGTGACCTGAAAAAAAGACAATTTTATAAAAACTTGCATTCTTTAATAAAAGCATTGGTCACTAAAATATAAAGGGGTGACTAATATATTAAAATTACAGTTCCTCCATAACATGTACCTGGATAACAATCCATCCACCTCCGTCAGTTTTGGTATCGCATAAGAAGTTTTTCCCCAACATTGTCATAACTTCCCGATCTGCATAGCAAGGCTTCATTGATAATTTCTCACAAACTGGCTTTAAAAAATGGACATTGGTGTTATAATCTTTAAAAAATTGAATGTTACGGAAAATAATACTTAGCATAATACTACATTTATTTACCTTTAATTTGATACCGATTTTATGAATCAAAAGTAATTGGTAGCCTAGAAAAGGATATGTGAAAAAACGCGTTTGTTTTTTTAAATGGATACGATGATATCAAAATAATGTACACATGTCAAGTTCATTGTTAAAACTAGGTTATCTATATACTACTAAAAAATTTAAGTTTGTTTACATTATTGAATATTTAATTACTTTTTTGGGGGGAGGGGGGGGGGGGGTTGTTTGTCTGTTTGGTTACTGGAGAGAAGCTGCATTATGTGTAGAGCTGTAAAATAGTATTTAGGTAGAGAACAGTGTTTTTTTTTTTACCAAAACTGTTAATGACAAATTAATTTAAAGATGTTAATTAATATATGGATATATTTATTGGTAGATTAACCACATTAATTAAAAACAATTCAGAACAATGACTTTATTTCTGTGTCCTCGGCGTATGAAGGGATAGTGTGGTCAGAGCCATGCTCGGCCGAATTTTTTTTTAAAACGATAAAAACATGTTGTCTGAGACTTGGCGGGAGATTGGGAAGGTAGAGTTGGGTAGGTGTGAACAGCGTGGGTCTCTTCCTAAATATTAGTAAAGGTATCCAATAGATACTAAAGTGACTCACACTTTTCTTTACAGTTATTTAAATAGTAGTGTATAATTTATTTTTACTTTTTAGTGCTTTATTACATAAAAACTTGATATTAAAACGTTTTTATGAATTTTTATAATATATTAGGATTGTGTGGATAATTTAAGTGTTGTTTCCTCCAACGGAGAACTGATAAGTTTACCCATATCTGTATCTAATCCTTTCATCATAAAGGGCTTCTATGTTTAACAAAATTTCTTTTTGATACGTTCAGTCCTTGATGTTATAGAACATTGAAAGTTTATAAAAATCGATTAAACCTTAACAAAGTGAAAAGAAATGAAGAAAATAAATAAGTGAATTGAAAATTGGAGGTGTTGACGTATGGTACTCACTGGTTATCAACATACTACTAAAACTCAAGTTTGTTTACATGTTTGAATATTTTTTTTGTTTGTCTGATTGACTTCTGGAGAGAATCTGCTCAATGTGTAAAGCTGTTAAATAGTATTTAGGTAGAGAATAATTTTTGTTTTCAGACAGACTGTTAATCACAAATTTATTTAAAGACGTTAATTGATTAATTGATTTATTCATAGGTAGATTAACCACATTAATTTTAAAAGTTTAAAACATTGACTTTACTTTGTGGGAATAGCGACGTCACATGATTTAATTACTTTTTAGTACAATAAACGGCGGCTTCAATCCAAGATCAAGTTGCCGATTCAGATGTTTAACGCGTTCTTAAACTAATCTTCTGTCGGCTATAACTTTAACAAAACGTCCGTTTTCTATTTTTATTACGTTTCCACACTATTATCATTGTTTTAACACTTCTTTTTATTTTATTATACAATACATTTCTCTAGATCTACAGATCAGCAATCTAAGGAAGAAAAAGTTTTGAATCTAGATCTAGATCTAAATCTAGGTCACTAGACTTAATGTAAATTCTACATCTAGAATATATTTCAGGCCTTAATTATTTTATATAAATCTTTGTTTAGCTTCAATGATCTTCTAATTCGAGAATGCATGGGTTCTATCTAGGTTCTAGATTCTAGATCTAGATCCAGATCTAGACTCAACGTAGACTCTAGATCTAGATTTTCTAAATTCTACATCTAGATCTAAATCCAGATTTAACGTAAATTCTACATATAGAATCTACAACTAGAATAATAATATACTAAACTATTTTAGGCCTTAATTATTTTATATAAAACTGTTTGTTTTGCTATGCAATTTGCTAATTTAAGATAAAAATTAATTTGAAATAATTCTAGATCTAATTCTAGGGCTGATTCGCATAAATTCTTACGCCGCGTAGAAGTAAAAAATATAACTTATTAACTTTTCCAGAGTACGAGCCTAGATAGCTAAGAGGTTAGCACATTAGGTTACCATGCAGGGGTGGCATGGGTTCTAGACTTGTCAGTATTTCTTTTTTCTTTTTTTTTTTTTTAGTTGTGAATGATAATGTTGCCTTTGCCTATTGGAACTTAGCGGGATACAGGGCAGGTGAAGTAAAGTTCACCTGTTTCTTTGTCCTCAGTATATAACGTGGTTAGTGTGGTCAGAGCCATGCTCGGCCGGAATCTGTTTTTTTTTTAAATAAAATATTTTGTCTGAGACTTGGCGGAACACTGGGCAGGTGAAGTAGTGTTGGGTAGGTGTAAAGTTCACCTGTGACGACAGCATATGAAGAGATAGTGTGGTCACACCCACGCTCTGTGTTTTAACAGACAAAAACATGTCTGAGTTGGGAGGACACTGGGCAGGTGAAGTAGAGTTGACCTGTTTTTGTGACCTCAGCATATGAAAAGATTATGTTGTCAGACGAAGTCAGTGTTTTTAAAAGACAAAAACGTCTGAGGTGTGACGCCTTTTTGAATGTGGGGTCTGGTTATTTTGTAATGATAAGTGATTGACGTGATGTCATTTATGGATGACCCCCGAAACCCACAGTTATCTAATGATAGCGGATAGTCTAGTGTTTGATTAAAAGCCGATTTCTGATTCACATTAATTGTATAAGTCTCGAAAATTTCCACACAAAAAACTTGTTTCTAAATGATTATTTAATCCTTTTTAAAACTTAAAGTTTTTAAAAGAGAATAAATTCTCGTAGAAAAAAGAATTGCACACCAAATGAACTCCAAATAAAATGTGCATAATAGTGCGCAATATTATTAGTTTTTTATAAATTTACATTAGTTGTTTTTTTTTTTTTTTTGAGAAATCGGAAATAGCGTTAATTGTGGAAATTACTCAAAATTTGACAGAAAGTAGAGAATTAGCTCTTTTACTTACATGTGAAATTTCATTTATCCATCTGAAACAGTACTCAATTTATAGGCTTTGGAACAATTCAAAGTAGAAAAAGTACCACTTCCGGTTATCCGAAATCGCTCAAAAGTTAATACAGATCTACGAATTTCATAAAATATATGAAATTTCATCAACCGGGAGTGGAATTTATTCGACTTTTGATTTTTGAAAAGCCTTTAACTTGAGTACTATAACGATATATAGACGAAATTTAATATATAAGTAAAAGTTTTAAATCCCTGGAATTGGTACTTTTTCTACTTTGTTATTAAAACTTTTTTATACGAGTTTTTTTTTTCATTAATTTACTTGTTTTATTAATTTTACAATAGAGTTACATGATTAAAAATCATTGCGTGCCTATTGAACGTGATGACGCGCTATTGAAAGTTTTGACGCGTGTGGTGTGGTTGGGTAAAAAACCTACTAATTCGGTCAAAATTTTAATTTATTCATAAAACATTAATTAGGCATCCAATTAAGTCAAATTTAATTTCAGATTGCATTGTCTTCATTTCTTTACCCACGTGCCAACTGTGAGCCGTATCTGTCAATTAGAAGTGTCCGAATTTTCGCTCCGGCGCTTTGATCTAGACAGACTGACGACTGACGACTGACAGAGGAAGTGAGTTAAACAAAAGCTTGTAAAAATCAGATCCTTTTTACTTTCTCGTATATATCCCTGCCTTCTGTCAAATTTTTAGTTATTACTAATAATCCAGACTATTACGCCCATTGTTTGCCCTTCACTTGTTGCGCAATGTTTTTCTACGATATTCTATTGTATTTTAACAATTGAAGTAATTAAAAATGGATTGAAAATCATGACTATATCCCGAGTTGCCATCCCCCGTAGTGTTATATAAGTATATTCAAGAAAGTTTAGCAGAGATCACTTCCGCTTTATTTCGTGGTGAGTTTGTTGTTTTTTACATTTAGAACTGGGATTTAATCTAAAGTGTTAACCAACTTTGCCAAAAAGTATTGAAGTTTTAAGTGGATAATTAAATTCCTGTGTCCCCCCTACCCCCCCCCCCCCCCCCCGAACTTTAAAAACGACTTCTCTTTTTGATTAACGTGCTTTTTGATAACTAAAGCCCTTGCAAAATAAACTATTGATAGTATACAAAAATACATGTGCATAACATCAATCATAACTCCACAAAGTACAATACAAATGAAGAAAAAAATAAAATATTAAAAATAGGAAGTGGTGATGTGTAAGTTATGCAACTAGTATGTCTGACCCACCATCACATGTTACTCTTAGCCAAGTTTGATTACAAACTGATTTTTGATTCACATACATTTTGTAATTATAGAAGTTTACCGAACAAAACTTATTTATAAATAAAGAAGCGTAATTGTGTTAACATCATAGAACGTTTAACACACGAAAAGCGTATCATCTACAACACAGCACAGTTAGAAAGACAGCCTAAAACAATGTCGAACATTTCTACATTTTTATTACGGCAAGAATTTAAATATACTTTTAAATAATGTTTGTCTGATTGACTATTGTAAATATATCTACGCTATATGAAGAACTGTAAAATATTATGTAGGTAGAGAAGAATGTTTGTTTTCAGACAGACTGTTAATCACACATTTATTTAAAGACGTTAATTAATTTATTGATTTATTCATTGGTTGATTAACCACATTAATTTTAAAGTTTTAGAACAATGGCTTAACTTTGACTGAGTAGTGACGTTTGATAACTCACTTTTTTATTTGTTTTTTGATTTGTTATTGGGGAGAATCTGCATTATGTGTAGAGCTATAAAATAGGATTTTGGGTGGTAAATATTGTTCTGTCTTAAACACACTGTTAATTACAAACTAATTTAAAGCCCTTAATTAATTTATTGATATATTCATTGGTAGATTAACCAAATTAATTATAAAAGTTTAGAACAATGAATTTAGTAATAGTTTAATTATTTTTTTTTTACAACAATGTTTTCAATTATTTTTTCATAAAGCCTATATGTGAATGATAAGGTTGACTATCAGGACCTCGCGGGGCACAGGGCAGGTGAAGTAGAGTTCACCTGTTTCTATGTTCTCTGCATATGAAGGGATAGTGTGGTCAGAGCCATGCTCGGCCGGAATCTTGATTTTTTAAAATACAAACATGCCTGAGACTTGTCGGGGCACTGTGCAGGTGAAGTAGAGTTTAGTAGAGTTTTTAAAATATAAAAAACGTCTTTTTTAATGTGGGGTCTGGTTATTTTGGGATGAAAAGTGCTGGCAGATGTGATGTCACTTATGGATAACCCCCCCCCCCCCGAAACCCACTGTTATCTAACTAGATAACGGGTAGTCTAGTATATATATATATATATATATATATATATATATATATATATATATATATATATATATATATATATATATGTGTGTGTGTGTGTATGTGTGTGCGTGCGTACGTGCGTGTGTGTGTGTGTGTGTGTGTGTGTGTGTGTAGAAATACGGTATGTGTTGAAGTATTTAGAATAAGTATGCCGTCTTGTAGATCTGAATAGTGTTAATTTTTTTACTAAATTTTTTAACGTGTATTACTTTTTGAAAAAAATATTGCAATTGCGTTTGATTTCTTTGATTAGGTTTTAAACTTTAAAATTAATAATACTCTTACAATTATATATTCTATATCTTTATGTACTATGATATAAAATAAATTTAGTGCTGATTATAATGAGAAAAAGCAACTAAGAACAGAATCCGTTTTAATGAGAATATTAATTTAATATAGTCCAATAGTATTTATTTTAATTAATTAGTTTGATAGAAGGCCAAGAAACAAAATACAAAAAACTTACCTGAGACTCAGTCAGACACCTTTGTACTGGACAATGTGGTGCATCGTAAACTCCTAGTTTTGGAGTTAAAAAATAATAATACTATTAAAAAAATGTGGAGAATAATGTTTAATTTTTTTTTAAAAAGCCATTACTTCTAACACTTCCCCTCTCTGCGCCAGCCTCTCGTTGCTTAGCACCAAGGGTTTTTCTTACACTAATTAGGTTCCTATGTTTACCTCGACTGTTGAATTATACTTCATGTTATTGTATAATATGTTGCCACTTATAAACAAACATTCTAACACTTCCCCTCTCTTCGCCAGCCTCTTTTTGCTTAGCACCAAGGGTTTTTCTTACACTAAATAGGTTCCTATGTTTACCTCGACTGTTGAAATGTACTCCATGTTATTGTATAATATGTTGCCACTTATAAACAAACATTATAATGCAACTGATACACATACACATATATACCTATAATATATATAATTCTCTTCGTAGAGACATTAGAAAACACCACGCAGCTTCGCCACCACCCGCATCCCCACCTGTCAGGTGAACTGTGGTTCACACCGAATGTTAACTATCGTAGAGCCAGGTTGGTGACGGCTATTAGGGGCAGATAATTTAGTATTAAACGATTTGAAACGAAATAGATGTAACAATTTATGATTGATCTTTTCTTTGTCTGTAAATGTAAATGGCTTCTTTCACTGGACAGGAGGGGGGAGAGGGCGGGAGGGGGTTGTGTTGAATTAAAAAATTATGAATTGCTGATAAGCAGAAAATAAAACAACTAGATGGCGGCGTCTACTACGTCGAGGGTCAGGTCGTATATAGTATATATATATATATATATATATATATATATATATATATATATATATATATATATATATATATATATATATATAAAGCAATGTATGTGTGTGTGTGTCTGTGTGTGTGTCTGTCTGTGTGTCTTTTATGCATTACCACACCTCTTATCACATCGCCGTGAAACTTTGGGAAGTTGTTGAGAATATTCCTGGGGAGGTTTCTGCGAAAAAAAAAATTTCAAATTCGCAGGGGTGGCGCCCCGGCAGGGCGCGATTTCTTTTTCTCTATATACGGTATATAAAAATAAAAGTCTATTTGGATTTCACACTGTTCATCCGATAGCCATGAGACTTTGGGGAGTTCATTATACCACACTTGGAAAGGGTTCTGTAAAAATATAATTTTTAATTTCGCAAGGGCGGCGCCAGGGGAGGGTCCGATTTTTCTCTATATACGGTATATAAAAATAATAAAAGTGAATTGCCGTGATACCGTTCACACGATCGCCATGAAACTTTAGTAATTTGTTGAGAACATACCTGGGGAGGTATCTGCGAAAGAAAAAAAATTTAAATTCGAGGGGTGGCGCCTCGACACGGCGCGATTTGTTTTTTTCTATATACGGTATATAAAAATAAAAGACGATTTTGGTTTGGCATCGTTCATCCGATAGCCATGAGACTTTGGGGAGTTCATTATACTACTCCAGGGAAGGGTTCTGTAAAAAAATCCTTTTTTAATTTCGCAAGGGCGGCGCCACGGGCTGCTACCATTTTTCTCTATATACGGTTTATAAAATTTCGGTTTCACACCGTTCATCCGTGTACCATGAAGGGGAAGGGTTCTATAAAAAATTAATTTTTAAATTTCGCAAGGGCGGCGCCACAGGAGGGTGCGATTTTTCTCTATATACGGTTTATAAAAATAAGTCGATTTTGGTGTGACACCGTTATCTGATAGCCATGAGACTTTGGGGGAGTTGATTAGAACAATTCAGGGAAGGGTTCTGTAAAAAAAATCCTTTTTTAATTTCGCATGGGCGGCGCCACGGGCGGCTACCATTTTTCTCTATATACGGTTTATAAAATTTCGGTTTCACACCGTTCATCCGTGTACCATGAAACTTTGGGGAGATGATTAGATCACTCAATGGTAGGGTTCTGCAAAAAAATATTATTTAATATTGCAAAGGCGGCACCCCCCCCCCCTCCGTGGGGAGCGATTTTTTTTCTCTATACACGGAATATTAAAAAAAAACCTCGGATGTGGTTCATCCGAGAGCCATGAAACTTTAGGGAGTAGATGAGAATACTCCCGAGAATATTTCTTCGAAAAAGAAAACTAAAGTTTCTTACGGGCGGCGCCATATAGGGCACAACTTTCGTCAACACACGGTTTGGCGCCCAGAGTTTTAGAGCGACTAAGTTGGCACTTGGCATCCGTTAATCGAGCGTTCTGCATAGCGAGTAAGGGGTACTACTATATTCAGCGGAAAAACTACAACAGGCTTCTAAAAATAACCCTGTAAAGCGAGGAAATCCTTCTGTACAGTTTCGTTACCTTGCGAAAGATGAAAAAATAACTTTTTGAATATGAGGAGCCTACTGTAGAATTTCGTCACTTTGCGAATGATGCAATAAGCACCTATTCTTAGACAATCCAGTCAGAAATTGAGATCGAGCATCTAATAATAGACCATTAGTAACGCTAGCATATTGCACTGATATTTAAAACACGTCAAATAATGTTTTTACGTGTTAAAGAAAAAAATCCTGTTTATTTGTGTATAGGATTGGTAACTTGGTAACGTATGGATGAAACCCTCCTTCTATCACCGCGGCAACGCGCGAGACGGGTACGCTAGTATATATATAAAAGAAACAATGACTCACCGTTCAACTCCTTAGCGCCTGTGTATAGAGATTGTAGTTTGATTATAAGTGCAACAGCTAGTAGACCTGTAAGGAACATGTTGTGTTCAGTCAGCTCGTTTGGAGATGGTGTGTTTGCCACAGGCTCCTAAAACTTGTGTTAGCCACGTTGTTGGATTGACAGAATTAGATCATTAGACGACAGATGCCTAAAAGATTAAATATCGTTTGTTAGAGTTGATCAATCTTTAATTTAGAAAACTATTTTAAGACATGGTTTCAACATAATTGTATGTTTTCTCAGACAGGTAAATTTAGCTCGTGCAACCACATATGCATGATGTGGACATGTATAAGCTTTATTTAAAAGTTTATTTTAATTCTTGGAATAATCGATTTAAAAAATGCTCGTTATCCATATCTATAAAAGTAAAGTGGGGGGGGGGGGATGTTTGATTATTGTTAACACCTATTTGATCGGGTACTGGAGGTAAATTCCAGTGAAATTGTTCTTGAGAAAGTTTGCTGTTCACTCTCGTTTTGACAGGATAATTAGAATTATTTCAATAATCAAATTTAAAGATACCGAAAATTGACCTTGCTGAACCGCGGCCTTTGATAACTATACATTTTTTAATGTTCTTGAATTAGGTTGATCACTTTCAGATGAAAAAAAAAATTGCCATTTTGTAAGGTGATAGCTCGAGCACCGTTATTACCTGGAAAAAATCTTATTAAAGTGTATAATATGGAAAACTTTTATCTATCAATTTTATTTATCAAAACGTACGCTACTGCATCAGAAATTCTAAACTTCTAATTACTTAAATTCTTTGTCTACATATAAAAATAAACAAAGAAAACATTTGGATCTAATAAAAAAAAGATTGAAAATAATTTATTTCATCAAACTAGCTGTAGCGGTAGTCAAGCTATAGTGTTCATAGACACACACACATACACACATATATACACAAATACGCACACGCACCGAGACATAAGGACTAAATTACAAAACTATGACTCTCCGACTCAGGAGTTGTAAAACGTCGAGATTTGTTAAAATCTCGACTTTTTAAAATCTCGTATACGAAGTAGGCCAATAGAGAAAAAATTGTAATAGTGAAAACAAAAAATCGAGATTTTTGCATATCTCGACGTTTTAGACCTCCCTGAGTCGGAAAAACATAGTTTGGCAATCATTGCAGGCCTAGTTTATCACTTAACTTAAATCTAGATTTAATCGAGCCATTATATTACTTAGTGGTTAAGGTTAGGTTTAATGTAATATAATGTCAAATCTAGAATCAATAGGTAATCGAACTCAAAATATTCTTTTTTGTTGTGTTTTTGTGTGAAAAATACAAAAATAATGGTTATGAGGATTACCGTGTTATTAGATAATACATTGTACAGTTGGTTCCAGTTTTGTAAAAAAAAAATTGGAAAAAAATATCTTACATTCCTTGCGGTACTTAGAAGTACCAATACATACTTGGGCTATTAATACTATACAAATCTGAATTTCTATCGATAAAAGCCAAAAGCAATATAGTAACCCATTGTTTAAGAAAGAATGTATTCAGAACTTAATTCCGTAAAAAAACGGTTAAGCTAGGTTTGTGAAATTTCATGTATAAGTATTTTATCAAAATTTTTTTTTTCTTTTAACACTTCAGCGACTACTGGTAAACGAAATTGGCACTTATTCTACTTTCGGCTTCTCAAAAGCATATAACGTAATTAAAGTTTGAGTTAGATAAACAAAACTTCATTTATAAGTAAAAGATCTTTTGCTTTGGGTTCTGTCAAATTTTGAGTGATTTCCGGTGCTCGGAAGTAGTATTTTACACTATTTCCGATTAATCAAAAAGCCATAAGGATTTATATAACCACCTATTGTCAATATAGTTATTGACACAATTTTGTTTTGAGAAGGACCGGTGTGTAACATAATGTGTATATTAAACCGTCTTTAAGTGTTTGTTACACGATGACTTATAACATGTTTTATATATGGATTGTGTTGTGTATTGTGGGTTTACTTTATAATTATGGAGAAGGTTTATTTTTAAATAATTTCATTTGTCGAATAAAATATATTTAACTTCAGTTTTGTGCTTGTTTTTTAGATTATCACTGGATTTCCTTTTATTTGATGTGATATATCACACACTTAGGAAACGTTTGCAGTTAAGTGTGTTGACAGAGAGCCGGACATTTTCCCGTAAGCCACTTGCCAGAATGCCAGTCATTTGTCTCATTTGCGCAAATGTCCATTCGGTCATTTGTTGCATTCGGCCAAGTGTCCATTCGGGCATTTGTTGCATTCGGGTACGTGTTCATTTAGGACACAGGCGATGAACCACAGTGCAAAATATTTAAATTACAAAGACCTAACAATGGAGGTAATGAGGTCGCCTATACGCCCTATACAAATATTTGAAAAATTAACAACAATTTAAACAGAAAGTGCGCAATGACCATCATTTTTGGTAAAATCAGGCATGGCGAAAATGAAACGAATCTATGATCGTGTTTAGATTTCTATACCGAACAATCGATCATGACAACAATACGTACGTACGCCACAAGATTTGCTTTTTATAAATATAGATACAATGCCCATAAATGCACCACACACATGTGTCCGTTGCTTTTTATTTCATTGAGTGTATTACAACATATACATATGTGTTTTGCGTACGTGTAAGTAAGGCAGTGTTTGCTAATATGTCCTGGTTATTTATAAGCTAGTACAGTTACCTTTCAAACCTGACGGTCTACAGGCCAAGTGAAGTAGAATTAACTTGTTTCTGTGACCTCGGCATATGAAGGATAGTGTGGTCATTTATTAGTCTTTAATACCCTAATGGGCAGATGAAGTAGTGTTATGTTTCTTGATCTCGGCATTTTAAGGTATGTGTTTAACTCAATGGCAAGCCGCCTTTAATTTCCATAACGTGAGTTAGGTATCCATCATAGTTGGTTAGACTCTGGGGCGGTCTACTGACTTGAACCCGGATTCGAAATCAAGATTTACGGGTTAGCAGTCCAGTTCTCTAAAGCTAGGCCACTCCGTCCCATGCATGTTCATATCATATCGTATATCACCTGAACAAGTAACAGATGTTCTGCTTAATCTCATCGACCCATCCACAAGCATTCATTTATACTTTTTCGTGTACAGCGTACAGGTGAACTATTGTGAGCGTGCAAAACATTGCTATCGTGATTTTGATAAATCTCGACGTTTTACACCTCACTGAGTCTGAAAAACATAGTTATACAATGGTGTCTGTCAGCATGTTTTTCTGAGACCGCGGTAACTTCGTTTATTTTTTAATTAACGAAATTGTATATTAAAGTATTACATCAAAATTATAGGTTTCCTTTCGGGGGTCATCTACGAATGACGTCAAGCTTTCTACCTCCCCCTTTCTCCCCACTGTAACATATCGTCACAAAAATTCTTCCCCCTCATAAAATGACTTCACACCTCAGCCTACAAATCCCCCTTAAATAGTCAGTTGAGTTTTTCTTAAAACATTAATATTTTTTCCAAAATCTTGTCTAAAATCTGTCTACATCGAGTATTTTAATCAATTGCTATCACAATTTATTAAAAGTTTTCTAAAACGCGAAAATATAGTTAGGAAAGTAATTTTACTTCGCAGTCACTTTATGGTCGTGCAAAAATTACTCTACGTTGTCAGCCACATCATTCAGTTTAAAGCGACATTCACATTTTGTTTTTACATTCAATCAGTTTCTTTTGCATTACACCATTTCTTCTAACTAATAATGCAAGAATTGCTTTTGAAAAAATGTAGAAAACCAGGGTAAAATCATTACAAGCAGATACTCTCAGATTGTGTGGAAAGTAATCTTAAAAACACGTTTACAAATTCCATGTAAAAAGGATTTGAAGAGCCCAACTATTCTCTAATCCCTTAACTAAAATACACCAGCTTGTAAAATCTAATCACCTAACTTGTAAAATTGAACAGGTCTTAGATTGACTATTTGTCTAATCAATTTGGGTTGGATAAATTCTATCAATGTGAGCAGTATTCTCGCGGTTCAGCACAAATTGGGCTGTAATTTATCCATATCCACCAGGATATAGGTCATATTCACCAATTTATTTGCCATCTCCACCAAGATATTGGCCGTCTCCAACAAGATATTGGCCACCTCCACTGAGATATTGGCCATATCTACCAAGATATTGACCATCTTGAATACCATATAGATCTACTCCCCAGGATTATGGCGATTTTCATTAAAATATAGGCCTACTCCTATTAAGTATTGGCAATCTCAACCAACATATTAGCCATCTCCACTGAGATATTGGCCATCTCAACCAAGATACTGGCCATCTCTACCAAGATATTGACAATCTTCACCACGATATTGGCCATCTCCACCAAGATATTGACCATCGCCATTAAGAAATATGCCTATTCAACCAAGGTAATGGCAATCTCCATCAAGATATTGGCCATCTTCATCAAGGTATTGGCCATCTACACCAAGATTATAGCCTTACTCCACCAATATACTGACAATCACCACAAAGATATTGACAATCTTCACAATGATTTTGAACTACTGTGCGAAAAAAATTGGCAATTAACAAGCCATTTTAATCATCTATTGAATTATTTTTAACACAATGCATCAATACATTTAGCCTGTTTAGATTATGTATTTATATCTGTGTGCGTGATTGTGTGGGTCTTCGCGTTGTTAGTATTTTTATGGGTGTGTGTCATGTAATGCGTCTATTTTATGTTTGTTAGTATGTATGTTTATTTATGTGCGTACGTTTTCGTATTAGTGTGTATTTTATGCTTAAGTATCTGCTCTTTTAATTGTCTGTATGCTTGTTTATCTGCTGTCAAACTATCTGTGAGCTTGTATGTGTGTTTTCTTGTGTTTGTGTACGTATTTGTGTTTCTAACATTGAATAAAAAGCTCCTTTCCTTGTTCGATCGATACGATATTAACACAACGTGGTTAAAATTTGATCATTAATGTTTTTAGACGTCTACGAACGAAAACTCTCCAGCAAGATAAATGTTCTGCGAACTTCTTTTTTTACAAAATTCCTATAGATTTATCTAATTAATTTTTGTAAACCTCTATAACGGATTAGGGGCAGAACGGTGTTGGGTCTATGAAGCTCATGGTTGCTTAACAAAAAGTCCCAATAGCTGATGTTTTGCAGATTGTTCTTAGATGGACAAAAGCTATGGAAGCACTTCCAGAAAGAAAAGCAGGCTGACATCGGAGTCACAGGCCTACATGGCACTTAACAATTAACACACGAAATACTGAATCGTTGTTTATGAAATATCTTCGAACATCTATCTATAAACTACTAAAACTTAAGTTTGTTTACATGTTTGAATATCTATTTGTTTGTTTGTTTGTTTGTTTGTCTGATCGAGTATTGTGAATAGATCTACTCTATCTGGAGAGCTGTAAAATAGTATGTAGGTAGAGAATATTTTTTTTATTGCAAACAGACTGTAAATCAAACATTTATTTAAAGAAGTTAATTAATTTATTGATTTATTCATAGGTAGATTAACCACATTTGTTTTAAAGTTTTAGAACAATGGCTTAACTTTGGCTGAATAGTGATGTTTGATAACTCTTTTTTTGTTTGTATGTTTTTCTGATTTGTTATTGGGGAGAATCTTCATTATGTGTAGAGCTGTAAAATAGTATTTTGGGTGGTAAATATTGTTTCTTCTTAAAAACACTGTTAATTACAAACTAATTTAAAGCCGTTAATTAATGTATTGATATATTCATGGGTAAATTAACAACATTATTATAAAAGTTTAAAACAATGACTTTAGTAATAGTAAGAAGAATTATTTTACTTTGTACAACAATGTTTTCAATTATTTTTCCCAAGGCCTACATGTGAATGATAAGGTTGACTTTCAGGACCTCGCGGGGCACAGGGCAGGTGAAGTAGAGTTCACCTGTTTGTTTGTCCTTAGCATATGAAGGGATAGTGTGGTCAGAGACATGCTCGTCTGGAATCGTTTTCTTAAACGATAAAAACATGTTGTCTGAGACTTGGCGGGACACTGGGCAGGTGAAGTAGGGTTGAGTAAGTCAGCTGTGACGTCAGTATATTAAGGGATAGTCCGAAATCGTTGTTTTCGGTGTTTTTTAAAGATAAAAAACATATGTTTGAATGTGGTGTCTGTTTTTTGTGACGATAACTGACACTGCAGTAGCGTAGCGAGGGGGGTGGGGGCGGGGCGCCGTCCTTAGGGGGCGCCAAAATGGGTTGGAAAAATAAATTGAAAGGTTGAGGGGGGTGCAAATTGAAAGTTTGAGGGAGGGGTGCAAATCGAAATCTGGAGGGGGAGGGGGGGTGGTGCACATCGAAAGTTTGAGGGGGGTGCATATCGAAATCTTGCCGGGAGGGGCGGTGGGGGTTCAAATCGAAAAGTTTGTCCCCGGGCACCGGGAAGGGTCGCTACGCCTCTGAGTGTCAGACGTGATGTTTTTTTATGGATGACCCCCGAAACCCACAGTTATCCAACAGATGACGGGTAGTCTAGTTACAATTAAAAACGAAGCACTAGAAGAAACAAACATTCATGGTTCTTCCTTAAGCCAAAGTTTATATTGTCCAGGATTTAAGGCTATCAAATGTTAAGACGATGTTTATTAATATCTTGTATGTTTGTACTACAGCTGGCACTCTTACAAACCCGGAAATGACGAGTTCAGAGCCAGGACTATAGAGCTTAGGTCTAGGTCGTCACGTGACCAAACAATCGACTACGTCCAAACCAGGTGGCCAGATACACTAACCTTATTTCAATAAGGATACATTTAAAAGCAGGCTCTTAGTAATGCATTGATTCCTACACAGATATGTATATGGCTGTCTGCTAATCATCGCAGATTTATGCTACACTCGATATACATATAATTTAACTCCCTAACACATAAGCTACACATAAAGTTCTACGTCATGCTAAATAAACTATACGTCTAGTTTTATACCCTCCTACGTAGACTACAAGAGTAGTACTCAATTCACAGATCATGAGCGATTTTTTTAATCGCTCATCTTAGTGATTTCAACTAAATAAGTAAATAATCATGTTAGGTATAATTTAATGTTGTAACTGAAACAAAATACTACAAATCAAGAATAAAATTGCTTTTAATCAGATTTGCTTATCTTTCTTTACGGGATATACGCAACAGAAATTTACCAAAATCCTGATCTTCGTCAAAATGGGTTTCTTACATTGTCCATTTAGTTTATACATTTAATAAATCAAGCATTATTTTCAACAAAGGCCCGTATCTCTTGGTTCACCATGTATTGTTAAAGATACTCATCTCATAGCCTCGGAAAATAGATGACAGACGTGGGATTTTATATATAAGGTTACTACGTATTTCAATGAAATGCACGACCATAGAATAGAATGTGAAAAGTTTTAAATTGTAAAGTGGATTTTATGAATATCAAAAATGTTTGGACGTTGGCAGCTTACACAGCTAAATAGCTGAGCAGATTGATTTATTGGCTTCATTTTCATTACATAGTATGTGTCATGAAGGACTTATTACAAATATTTATTGTATATTCGCAAAACGACAAACACACATTTTAAAGGAACATAAAACAAGGCTATTTACTTTTTTTTTAATCTAGGATCTTAACTGCTATTGACATGTTTAAAACAATTGTGAACAGGATTTAAGTTGACTTAGTTTTAATGTTTCAAAATACAAGATGCATAATTATTTTCAATACAATAATTTTAGATAACAATAACATGACCATTTTTGACGGTAGTCTATGTCCGAATCTTGAAACCTTAAACATATGAAATAAAAATTCTAATGAATTAAGACTAATTTGATTCATATATGCAACACATTTTTAAAGGTAGTAGCAGAGTTTCTTTCATGCATCTCTTCAAGGGGGTGGAAGCATTACCAATTAATTTTTCATTCCCTCCTTCTGAAGAATGTCTACACCCCCATCATGATGAATTTTTAAAAAAAATATCACGTTTATACAGGGAATTTCTTTATACTTTAACCGATGTCTATCCCCCACACCTCCACCAAATGTATCGTCCGCCCTCCCTTAAAAGCTTCAAGTGCCCCACCCTTAAAGATATATGTCTGAAAGAAACTCTGGTTGGTAGATGGTACAACTTTGACTTAACAGCCGCACTAATAATTCTTCTTTCGAAGTTTCATCTCCACGGACTGTAAAGTGTGGACTTCTTTACCTAGTGCATCCCAGTGAATGCCTTCATATCTGCTTGTCTCAACCCATACACCATTTAAATATGCGCTGTAGCATCGGTTAAACCACCAGCCTGCTTCGTAATGTGCTGCGCAATTATATCCGTCAGACCTGTCAATTGTGTAGAACTGGCTGTTATTATGTGCATTTAATGAATTGCCAGCGGTTCCAGAGTAATCAGAAATAGTAAGACGGAAGCGGTCGGCTTCATTTGCAATCCTGAAGGTGCCGTATTTAGCGTAGTAGGATCTGTTTTGATACATCATATCAATTCTCAGCTCATAATTGTGTTGCTGTAAACAGTATATGATAGTAAGGTACACCATACACATCATAAGTTGTGAGATTAATAAAAGTATTTATATAACAAAGCAAAAAAAACAATATTTAAAATTTATTTTTCACAAATTCGATTTAAAAAATGAAAAAGACGTTTAAAAAGCTTTTGGGTGTGGACATTAAGCGCCAACGTAGTGTTATAGAATCATTTTTCGGATTTATTTTACGCTTCCAGCAATAGGCTAGTCTAAAGACATACGCATAAAAATTGAATTTGTTTATTCAAAAACGTCATTTATCCAAAAAAATATCAGTATTGAGTGTAATGAAACAATAGCGATCGAAATGCACGAAAATACGGTTAACCTATTTGGGAGTATGAAACTGCTTAACACTTAATATCGATAAAATGTAATTAAGAAACAGATCCGTTTTTACCCACCGTCATTAGCAAGTAGATAAAATCCAGTCCAATCCAGAAGTCACCACTTAACGTGCCAAATCCTTCTTTGTATGTTTGCCAGTTTTCCTTAAAATTTACACCAGGGCGAATTCGACGCTGGAAGATTTTTATTTTTAGAATTTTAATAAAAAAATAAACAATACATTTTAAGTGACCTGAAAAAAAGACAATTTTATAAAAACTTGCATTCTTTAATAAAAGCATTGGTCACTAAAATATAAAGGGGTGTCTGATATATTAAAATATATCCATAACATATACCTGCATAAGAATCCAACCACCTCCGTCTGTTTTGGTATCGCATAAGAAGTTTTTCCCAAACATTGTCATAACTTCCCGATCTGCATAGCAAGGCTTCATTTTTAATTTCTCACAAACTGGCTTTAAAAAATGGACATTGGTGTTATAATCTTTAAAAAAATGTATGTTACGGAAAATAATACTTAGCATAATACTAGGGTGTCGTCTACGATTTTAATCTTAATTGTTAATTAAGATGACGTTAAAAATTTAAAATTACTTTTATTTCCCTTTAATATGATACCAATTTTATGTATCAAATTTAAGTGGTAGCCTAGAAAATTATTTGTGAAAAAACGCGTATGGTTTTTAAGCGTATACGATGATATGAGTGATAATTTCTGATATGGTGGGCAAGTTTTCAAGGAGTGTTTTTTTAACCGTCCAATCACTGCTAGATTTCTTCCCATTCAAATACACGGCAGGCAAAAAGACCGGGATTAATAAGTTGATGGCTCGATCAGGTTATTTTTTGTATATTTTGTTTTGACCCTGCATGATTTTTTTTTAAATTAATGAAATTAGTTTAGAAAGACGCAATACATAATTTTCTATATTTTAGAGTTTTCTATTATAAAAAATAAAACAATCCACGTTTTGTTTACTTTTATTATGTTCTGCTCGATATTCTCAGCGATTAGACCAAAATAATGTACAAATGTCAAGTTCATTGAGAAAACTAGTTTATCTATATAGTACTAAAACTCAACTTTGTTTACATTATTGAATATTTAATTTTTTTGTTTTTTTTTTGTTTTGTTTGTCTGTTTGGCAAAAGGAGAGAATCTGCATTATGTATAGAGCTGTAAAATAGTATTTAGGTAGAGAACAGGAACAGTGTTTTTTTTTTACCAAAAATGTTAATGACAAATTAATTTAAAGACGTTAATTAATATACTGATATATTTATTGGTAGATGAACCTCAGTAATTATAAAAATTCAGAACAATGACTTTATTTCCTGGTTCTCAGCGTATGAAGGTATAGTGTGGCTAGAGCCATGCTCGGCCGAATAGGTTTTTTCTAAACGATAAAAATATTTTGTCTGAGACTTGGCGGGACATTGGGCAGGTGGAGTAGAGTTGGGTAGGTGTAGAGTTTACCTGTGACGTCAGCATATGAAATGATAATGTGGTCTCACCCATGCTCAGTAGAAATCGGAGTTTTAATAAACAAAAATATGTCTGAGTTGGGGAGACAATGGGCAGGTAAAGCAGAGTTTACCTATTTTTGTGACCTCAGAATATAAATGAATAGTGTGGTCAGACCCATGCTCAGACGTAATCGGTATTTTTCATAGCGTAAGTAGATCTAAATCAAATTTGAGTTCATTTCTTTATATTGTAGAATCGGAAGATGACGCAGTTAGTTTTGTGTACTTTCCATAGAGTAAATATTAGTGCCGGCATTGTTAATCGCGTTCTTATCACAACTATAAACACTTTTCTGGTTGTATAATTAAAACAGTTTTTCTACATTCAAATATGCCTTTATTTTTTTAAATTTTCTTTTTTAAATAAAACATTTTTATACATTTAAAACATATTCCATATTATTTTCAACAAAAGTCCGTATCAAATTCTCCATATATCGCTGAAGATACTAATATGATAGCCTGTAAAAATATATTGCGGACAGAGGGAGAGAGAGAGAGAGAGAGAGAGAGAGAGAGAGAGAGAGAGAGAGATAGAGAGAGAATTTCGAACATGGCCTTTTTACAAAACTTATTTATAAATGAAGAAGCGTGATTGTGTTAACATCATAGAACGTTTAACACACGAAAAGCGTATCATCCAATGTAGAACACTGACTAAGCTCATTTTTCTACATTTTTATTATGGCAAGAATTAAAATATACTTTTAAATAATGCTAATATATATATATATACATATATAAATATATAAATATATATATATATATATATATATATATATATATATATATATATATATATATATATGTGTGTGTGTGTGTGCGTGCGTGCGTGTGTGTGTGTGTGTGTGTGTGTGTGTGTGTAGAAATACGGAATGTGTTGAAGTATTTAGAATAAGTATGCCGTCTTGTAGATCTCAATAGTGTTAATTTTTTTACTATATTTTGAACGGGTATTACTATTTTTAAAAAAAATTGCAATCGCTTTTGGTATCTTTGATTAGGCTTTAAACTTTAAAATTGTTAATACTCTTACAATTATATATTCTATATCTTTATGTATTATGATATATAATAAATATAGTGCTGATTCTAATAAAAAAAAGCTACTATGAACAGAAACTGTATTTATTTTAATAACTTATTTCGATAAAAGGCCAAGAAACAAAATACAAAAAAAAACTTACCGGAGGCCCAGTCAGACACATTCGTATTGGACAACGTGGTGCATCGTAAACCCCTAGTTTTGGGGTTAAAAAATAACAATACTATTTTTAAAAATGTGGAGAATAATGTTTATTTCTTAAAAAAAATTCATAAAAACGTTTTAATAACAAGCTTTTATGTAATGATGCACTAAAAAGTAGAGAATAAATTATACACTACTATTTAAATTACTATAAAGAAAAGCGTGGGTCACTTTAGTACATTAATACCTATTGGATACCTTTACTAATATTTGAGAAGAGACCCACGCTTTTCTTTATAGTAATTTAAATAGTAGTGTATAATTTATTTTCTACTTTTTAATGCATCATTACATAAAAGCTTGTTATTAAAACGTTTTTTATGAATTTTTTTTTCAGTATTTTACATGTTTTATTTACAATAGAGTTACATGACTAAAAACCATTGCGCGGCGCCTACTGAACATCACGTTCTGATCATCACGTTCAGTAGGCGCGCAATGGTTTTTGAACGCAGCCATTGAACGTGATGGCGCAGCTATTGAATAAAGGTGATGACGCGTGTGGTGTGGTTGGCTAGACATGCCTACTAATTCGGTCCAAATTTTTATTAATTCATAAAAAATTAATTAGGCATCCAATTAAGTCAAATTTAGTTTCAGATTGTATTGTCCTGATGTCTTGACCCATCGGCCAAGTGTGAATCGTATCGGTCAAGTAGAAGTTTCCGAATTTTCACTCCTGCGTTTCGGTCTTGACAGACTTACGACTGACGACTGACGAGGAAGTGAGTTAAATAAAAGCTTGTAAAAAAGCCATTACTTCGTACACTTCCCCTCTATGCGCCAGCCTCTCTTTGCTTAGCACCAAGGGTTTTTCTTACACTAATTAGGTACCTATGTTTACCTCGATTGTTGAATTATACTTCATGTTATTATGTTATATATATATAATTATATATATATAATTCTCTTCGTAGAGACATTTGAAAACACCACGCAGCTTAGCCATCACCCTCATCCCCACCTGTCATTTGAGCTGTGGTTCACCCCGAATGTTTACAATCGAAGAGCAGGGTTAGTGACCGCTATTAGGGGCAGATAAATTGAAAACGATTTGAAACGAAGAGAAGGTAACAATTTATGATTGATCTTTTCTTTGTCTGTAAATGTAAATGGCACCATTCACTGTACGGGAAGGGGGAGGGCGGGAGGTGGTAGTGTTGAATTAAAAAATTATGAATTGCTGAAAATAAAACAACTAGATGGTGGCGCATACTACGTCGCGGGTCAGCTCGTATATATATATATATATATATATATATATATATATATATATATATATATATATATATATATATATATATGTAAAAGAAACAATGACTCACCGTTCCAGTGCTCAGCGCCAGTGTATAGAGATTGTAGTGTGATGACAAGTGCAACAACTAGCAGACCTGTAAAAAACATGTTGTGTTCAGTCAGCTCGTTTGGAGATGGTGTGTTTGCCACAGTCTCCTATAACTTGTGTTAGCCACGTTGTCAGATTGAATGAACGGATCACCAGACGACAGATGCTTTAATGATTAAATATATTTTGTTAGAGTTGATTAATCTTTAATTTAGAAAACTGTATTTTAAGACATGGTTTTAAGACATGGTATGTTATCACAGACAGGTAAATTTTGCTCGTGTGACCACATATGCATGATGTTGACATGTATAAGCTGTATTTAAAAGTATATTTTAATTCTTGTAATAATCGATTTAATAAAATAATATTTATCCATATCTATAAAAGTAAAGTTGGGGGATGTTTGTTTATTGTTAACACCTATTAGATCGGGTACTGCAGGTAAATTCCAGGGAAATTATTCTTGACAAATTTTGCTGTTCACTCTCATTTAGACATAATAATTAGAGTCATTTCAATAATGAACTTTAAAGTGACCGGAAATTGACCTTGCTGAACCGCGGCCTTTGATAAGTATACATTTTTTAATGTTCTTGAATTAGGTTGATCATTTTCAGATGAAAAAAAATTGCCGTTTTGTAAGGTGCCAGCTAGAGCACCGTTATTAGCTGGAAAAAATCTAATTAAAGTGTAAAATATGGAAACCTTTTATCTATCAATTTTATTTATTAAACCGTACGCTACTGCATCAGAAATTTTAAACTTCTAATTTCTCAAGTTCTTTGTCTACATATAAAAATAAACAAAGAAAACATTTGGATCAAATAAAAAAAAAGATTAAAAATAATTTCATCAACCTAGCTGTAGCAGTAGTCAAGCTATAGTGTTCACAGACACACACACACACACATCCACACATATATACACAAATACGCACACGCACTGAGACATACGGACAAAATTACAAAACTATGACTCTCCGATTCAGGAGTTGTAAAACGTCGAGATTTGTTAAAATCTCGACTTTTTAATTTCTCGTATACGAAGTAGGCCAATAGAGAAAAAATTGTAATAGTGAAAACAAAAAAATCGAGATTTTTGCATATCTCGACGTTTTAGACCTCCCTGAGTCGGAAAAACATAGTTTGGCAATCATTGCAGGCCTAGTTTATCACTTAACTTAAACCTAGATTTAATCGAGCCATTATATTACTTTGTGGTTAAGGTTAGGTTTAATGTAATATAATGTCAAATCTAGAATCAATAGGTAGACCATAGGTGATAATATCCAATTACGGTTTTGGTGTGGTCGTAATTGCTTAAGGCGATTACCTGTAATATTACAAGTTAATTTGGGGGGAATTATCTGGACAAAAATGACCAAGAGTATTATCATTCTTCCTATATGTTGATAGCTTGCTCAAAAACAATATTTTTGGTAACTATACTTTGTAGATTTTAATTTTACTATTGCGTGATGACATACATTTGTTAAGTGTGTCTTATAATTGGTTGTGTAAATAATGTTTTTGAAACTAGATCTCGTGTTAGAAAGCGATGACATTCGTTTTCTTTTTATTTAATTTACAACTACACTTACCCTTACTTTTATCTTTAACCATAAACATTATCGAATATTATCTTATTCTTACGGGTCATCCATTTATGACGCCCCCCCCCCCCCCCCAACACACTCGTCCACAAAAGTCAATTATTTGAAAACCCCCATGCCCTACAACTAGGGTAAATGCAAAGTTACTCAAAAAAATATAGAGTACGCACAATGTGTAATAAAAAGCCTATATAAGTAAGGAATCACTTTCTAACTGCTCTGTGCATGGTTAAAAAAACGAGTAGTGATATTGAGTGCGGTAGCCAGTAGATCTCTCAATGTCTCCAGCATGTCCTTGAGGTAAAGGCTTGTAGGACATTTCGATCTCTGGCCACAGCACAAAAATACATATAAAGGTTATATGGAAACAGCTGGTTAAATAAGGTCAGAGTAGATTGGTGTTTAATTTAGCAAGATCTTTTTCCAGAAGATGATGTAAAATTAAACCTAGGTCGATGGGTTAAAGATAAACATGTGTTAGAAGGTATTTCCTCTAACACGATTAAGTATACGTGTCAACGGAATATGTGTCATTGAAGCCATTGACTCCGATTTCAGCCCTCTATTGTTTTTGGATTTGCTTCCATAGCCGTTGTCCAACCAAGAACAAACTACAAGGCAGCAGTTGATTGATTTTGGAGCTGTTTCTTTTTGAAGAGTGGCTGTTCCCAGATAACGATCACCATCTGCTCGAGGGTTCGAACTCGAGACTTTTCGGTTTAGCAACCATGACTTTTACCGACTCCGTTAAAGGATTAATTGAATGTTAAAACGTTGAGAGATAATTGCGTCAATGTGTAAAGAAAAAGTGGATTACCTTACAACGTTAACGGAAACATCTTTTTATTTTATTTCGAGAAGTAGTACTTGGTAAAACTAAACCCAATCAATTCGAACAAAAGATAATCTTTAGACCATCTGTTTTGTAATTGTCTATCTGGATATGGGCTCATGCGTCATCAGGTCACAGTAAAATATCAGGTCTAAATGACATCGGCATGTCTTTTCTTTCCGTTGTGTACCTACATCTAGTTTGACGCGTGGGACATATGAGAGTATTAGCAGCTTATATATATATATATATATATATATATATATATATCTATATATATATATATATATATATATATATATATATAGGCTATATATATAGGCTATATATATAGGCTATATATATATATAGCTATATATATAGGCTATATATATAGGCTATATATAGGCTATATATATATATATATATATATATATATATATATATATATATATATATATATATATATTGAATATACTAAATGTGTGAACCTGTTCAATTTTCGACTCATCCTTGTAACAACCTGTACTGAATTTCCCTAAACAATGTTTATGTTTCATAAAGCAAAGTTCTCTATATCAATTATGGCAATAATTAAAATCTATTCTGTAATGAAATGTATACATGTCCACATTATATGTTTTTTTTGTTTGCACGCGGGCCACATTACCTTTATTCTCTGACCTACAATTATATTGACACCATCTCTAGAAATACAATTTTTTTGAATTAAAACTTAATCAATTTAAACAAAAGATATTCAATATTTGAAGCATCTTTCTCAGTGTTTAATATTACCATCGGTCAACGTTGCTTACACAAGTTATAAAAGCCTGTGGTAAACACAGCTTTTTGAAACGAGCTGACTGAACACAATATATTTTTTACAGGTCTGCTAGCTGTTGCACTTATCATCACAGTACAGTCTCTATACACTGGCGCTGAGCACTGGAAC
Source organism: Physella acuta (assembly GCF_028476545.2). Classification (NCBI taxonomy): domain Eukaryota; kingdom Metazoa; phylum Mollusca; class Gastropoda; family Physidae; genus Physella; species Physella acuta. Next base: position 288,526 of record NW_026732787.1, read on the forward strand.
GGTGAGTCATTGTTTCTGTAACAAATATAAATCATCTGTACAATTATGTTTGCTTATATATGGGTACATTTTTATTATCTGATTACATGGAGTATAATTCAACAGTCCATGTCAGCAAATGAGATTTTTTAGTGTAAAGAGAAACTTGGCAATAACAAAAAAGCGCACCATGCATAAAACAAAAACAAAATCATAATATTAACACTATTGAGATCAAAACGACGGTATAATTATTGTAAATACTTCAAGGCATGGCACGTTTCTATTTGTATATATATATATATATATATATATATATATATATATATATATATATATATATATATATGTATATAGCGCTTAGCCGCGGGGATAGAAGAAAGTTTGACGAAATATATTAGAAGGATTTCACCAACGCGTTACCAATCATATGTTCTTAGACTCGTGACCTTCTTTTCTAAAAATCAGTTATTTAAATGTAAACAATGCCTGAGCTTGGATCATAAATATCAGGACACGTGTTTACCTACACTACCGCATGAAAACCTTGAGTGTACATTAATCTCTCACCGAAATAATATTGTAGAACATACTTCGGTGACCGCCCATGTGTCAGAGACTTCGAGGCCCACTCTCAGGAGCCCCTCTCCCCCCCCCCCCCGATTACACTACCGCGTAAGTGCGGCGTACGACCCCTGGTTCTTAAAACTAACAGGCGCCATTGTGCCAAATAGCATCCTGTTAACCATGATGCACATTGCGTCATTCACTAAAGTGACAAAAATGAACAGGATTTGTTATTTAACACGTAAAAAATTATTTGACGTGTTTAAATATCAGTATGCCTGATGCAATATGTTAGAGTTAGTAATGCTCTATTATTAGATGCTCGATCTCAATTTCTAATTGTATTATCTAAAAATAGATGCTAATTCGCAAAGTGGCGAAACTGTTTGGATTTTATTACGGACAAAAAGAAACATCCAGGTTAATAATCTAACCTTGGTTAATTTTTCTTATTATTAAAATAAAACGTATTGCATGGCCTTAGCGGCTTCTAGATCTACGGCGACCTGAGCAATTAATTTTAAACTTTTCACGTAAGACTCGTAGACAAAGTTACATAAATGTCACTTAGAGAAACATTAATAGGTTTTTTAAGAAGGCATTGTTACTGGAATAGCAAAATAGATATATTATTATGTCAATGCCAATTGTAAGTTATAATTAACAGTTAAATAACCCGAATAACACCATACCTAGATAGTTATTGACACAATTTTGTTTTGAGAAGGACCGGTGTGTAACATGTGTATATTAAACTGTCTTTAAGTGTTTGTTACACGATGACTTATAACATGTTTTAAAAATAGATTGTGTTGTGTATTGTCGGTTTACTTTATAATTATCGAGGTTTATTTTTAAATAATTTCACTATCTAATAAAATATATTTAACTTCAGTTTCGTGCTTGTTTTTTTAGATTTTCACTGGATTTCCTTTTATATGGTGTATTATATCACACACCTAGGAAACGTTTGCAGGTAAGTGTGTCGACAGTGAGCCGGGCATTTTCCCGTAAGCCACTTGCCAGAATGCCAGTCATTTGTCTCATTTGGGCAAGTGTCCATTCGGGCATTTGTTGCATTCGGGTACGTGTTCATTTAGGACACAGGCGATGAACTACAGTGCAAAATATTTAAATTCCAAAGACCTAACATTGGAGATAACGAGGTCGCCTTATACAAATATTTGAAAAATTAAAAACAATTTAAGCAGAAAGTGCGCGATGACCATCATTTTGGTAAAATCAGGTATGGCGAAAATGAAACGAATCGATGATCGTGTTTAGATTTCTATACCGAACAATCAATAATGACAACAATACGTACGTACACCATGAGATTAGCTTTTTATGAATATAGATACAATGCCCATAAATGCACCACACACATGTGTCCTTTGCTTTTTTATTTCATTCAGTGTATTACAACATATACATATGTGTTTTGCGTACGTGTAAGTAAGGGGTCATCCATAAATGACGTCACACTCGTAGGGGGGAGGGGGGATCCGTAATTTTGTGACGATGTGTGATGAGGGGGAGGGGGGGGGGGTCAGATGTTGCGACGTCACATTTTTGCATTATAAAAAAGCAATGCTAGAAAACGAATTTTAGACGTTATTTTGCGTTTTAGATAACTGTTTTAATAAATTGTAATAGTTTAGACAAGATTTTGGAAAAATATCGATGTTTTAAAAAAATTCAACTGCAGTTTTGAGGGGGGTTGTAAGCTGAGGTGTGACGTCATTTTAGGGGGGGGGGGGTCTGGCTTTTTGTGACGACGTGTGACGGACGGGAGGGGGGGAGGTAAAAATCGTCAAAAAAAGCGTGACGTCATTTATGGATGACCCCTAAGGCAGTGTTTGCTAGTATGTCCTGGTTATTTACAAGTTAGTAAAGTTACCTTTCAAACCTGACGGTTTACGGGGCAAGTGAAGTAGAGTTAACGTGTTTCTGTGACCTCGGCATATGAAGGGATAGTGTGGTCATTTATTAGTCTTTAATATCCTAATGTGCAGATGAAGTAGTGTTCATGTTTCTTGATCTCGGCATTTGAAGGTATGTGTTTAACTCAATGTCAAGCCGCCTTTAATTTCCATAACGTGAGTCAGGTATCCATCAGAGTTGGTTGGACTCTGGGGCGGTCTACTGACTTGAACCCGGATTCGAAATCGAGATTTACGGGTTAGCAGTCCAGTTCTCTAAAGCTAGGCCGCTCTGTCCCATGCATGCTCATATCATATCGTATATCACCTGAACAAGTAACAGATGTTCTGCTTAATCTCATCGACCCATCCACAAGCATTCATTTTTACTTTTTCGTGTACAGCGTACAGGTGAACTATTGTGAGCGTGCAAAACATTGCTATCGTGATTTTGATAAATCTCGACGTTTTACACCTCACTGAATCAGAAAAACACAGTTTTACAATAGTTTCTGTCAGCATGTTTGTCTGAGACCGCGGTAACTTCGTTTATTTTTTAATTAAAGAAATTGTATGTAAAAGTATTACATCAAAATTATAGGTTTCCTTTCATTGGTCAACCACAAATGACGTCAAGCTTTTTAAAAACTTTTTACCTCCCCCTTCCTCCCCACTGCCACACATCGTCACAAAAAGCCTTCCCGCTCCAAAAATGACTTCACACCTCAGCCTACAAATCCCCTTAAATAGTTAGTTGAGTTTTTCTTAAAACATTGATATTTTTCCAAAATCTTGTCTAAAATCTGTCTACATCGAGTATTTTAATCAATTTCTATCACAATTTATTAAAAGTTTTCTAAAACGCAAAAATATAGTTAGTAAAGTATTTTAACTTCGCAGTCACTTTATGGTCGTGCAAAAATTACATTACGTTGTCAGCCACATCATTCAGTTTAAAGCGACATTCACATTTTGTTTTTACATTCAATCAGTTTCTTTTGCATTACAACATTTCTTCTAACTAATAATGCAAGAATAGTTTTTGAAAACAATGTAGAAACCAAGGTAAAATAATTTCAAGCAGATATTCACAGATTGTATGTAAAGTAATCTTAAAAATAATTTTACAAATTCAATGTAAAAGGACTTGAAGAGCCCAACTATTCACGAATCTCTTAACTAAAATACACCAGCTTGCAAAATCTAATCACTTAAGTTGTAAAATTGAACATGTGCTACGTATTGTTAACATACTAATTTATCCAGAATTCAATAAGGCGATTTCTTGCAGTTTGAAGCACAAGGTTTTCAATTATCACTAACAACATTAAATCAAGATTGTAATATGTTCAGGTCTTAGATTGACTATTAGTCTAATCAATTTGAGTTTGGATAACTTCGATCAATGTGAGCATTATTCTCGTGGTGCAGCACAAATGGGGCTGTAATTTATCCATATCCACCAGGATAAAGGTCATATCCACCAATTTATGTGTTATCTCTACCAAGATAATGGCCATCTCTACCAAGATATTGGCCGTTTCCACCAAGATATTGGCCATCTTAAATACGATATAGGTCAACCCCACCAAGATTGTGCGATTTTCACCAAAATATAAGCCTACTCCTATTAATTATTTGCCATCTCAATCAAGATATTGGCCATCTCAACCAGGATATTGGCCATGTCTACCAATATATTGACCATCGCCATCATAAAATATGCCTATTCCAACAAGGGAATGGTCATCTCCACCAAGTTATTGGCCATCTCCACCAAGAGTATAGCCTTACTCCACCAATATACTGACAATCACCACCAAGAAAATGACATTCTTCACAATGATTTTGAACTCCTGTACGAAGGAATTGGCAATTTACAAGCCGTTTTTACCATCTATTAAATTATTTTTTAACACAATGCATCAATACATTTAGCCGGTTTAGATTATGTGTTTATATCTGTGCGTGATTGTGTTTGTCTTTGTGTTAGTATGTTTATGTGTGTGTCATGTAAGCGTCTATGTTGTGTTTGTTAGTATGTATGTTTATTTATGTTCGTACGTTTTCGTATTAGTGTGTATTTTATGCTTAAGTATCTGTTCTTTTAAATGTCTGTATATCTGCTGTCAAACAGTTTGTTTGTATTTGTGTTTTCTTGAGTTTGTGTACGTATTTGTGTTTCTAACATGGAATAAAAAAGCTGATGACATGAGAGACAACTCTAAATTCGAGCAACTGCATCTTTGCAGATTGTTCGTGAATGGACAAAGGCTATGGAAGCACTTCCAGAAAGAAAAGCAGGCTGATATTTGAGTCACAGGCCTTAATGGTACAAAACAATTAAAAACGCAATACTTAATCGTTGTGTATGAAATATCTTCGAACGTTAAAATTAAAAACGAAGCAGTAGAAAAAACAAAAATTAATGGATCTTCCTTAAGCCAAAGTTTATATTGTCCAGGATTCAATGCGATCAAATGTTAAGACGATGTTTATTAATATCTTGTATGTTTGTAATATTACTGCAGCTGGCACTCTTACAAACCCGGAAATGACGAGTTTAGAGCCGGGACTATAGAGCTTAGGTCTAGGTCGTCACGTAACCAAACAATCGACTACGTCCAAACCAGGTGGCCAGATACACTTATTTCAATAAGGATACATATAAAAGCAGGCGTTTAGCAATGCATTAATTACTACACAGATATGTATGTGGCTGTCTGCTAATCATCGCAGATTTATGCTACACTCGTTACTAGTATAATTTTACTCCCTAACACATAAGCTACACATAAAGTTCTACGTCCTGCTAAATAAACTATACCTTTAGTTTTATGTACTACTACAGTAGTACTCAATTCACAGATCATGAGCGATTTTTTTAATCGCTCATCTTAGTGATTTCAACTAAATAAGTAAATATTCATGTTAGGTATAATTTAATGTTGTAACTGATACAAAATACTTTAAATCAAGAATAACATTGCTTTTAATCAGATTTGCTTATCTTTCTTTACGGGATATACGCAACAGAAATTTACCAAAATCGTGATCTTTGTCAAAATGGGTTTCTTACATTGTCCATTTAATTTATACATTTAATAAATCTAGCATTATTTTCAACAAAAGCCCGTATCTCTTGGTTCACCATGCATTGTTAAAGATACTGATCTCATAGCCTCGGAAAATAGATGACGGACTTGGGATTTTATATATAAAGTTACTAAGTATTTCAATGAATTGCACGATCATAGAATAGAATGTGAAAAGTTTTAAATTTTAAAGTGGATTTTATGAATACCAAAAATGTGTGGACGTTGGCAGCTTACACAGCTAAATAGCTGAGGAGATTGATTTATTGGCTTCATTTTCATTACATAGTATGTGTCATGAAGGACTTATTACAAATATTTATTGTATATTTGCAAATAGACAAACACGTTTTAATGGAACATAAAACAAGGCTTTTTTTTTTTAAATCTAGGAACTTAACTGCTATTGACATGTTTAAAATGATTGTGAACAGGATTTATGTTGACTTAGTTTTAATGTTTCCACATACAAGATGCAAAATAATTATTTTCAATACAATAATTTTAGATAACAGTAACATGACAATTTTTGACGGTAGCCTATGTCCGAATCTTGAAATCTTTTAACATATGAAATAAGAATTCTAATGAATTAAGACTAATTTGATTCATATATGCAACACATTTTTAAAGGTGGTAGCAGAGTTTCTTTCACGCATCTCTTCAAGGGGGTTTGAAGCATTACCAATTAATTTTCCCTCCCTCCCTCTGAAGAATGTCTACACCCCCATCATGATGAATTTTTTAAAAAAATGTCCCGTTTATACAGGGAATTTCTTTATACTAAAACCGATGTGTATCCCCCACACCTCTACCAAATGTACCGTCGGCCCTCCCTTAAAAGCTTCAAGTGCCCCACCCTTAAAGATATATGTCTAAAAGAAACTCTGGTTGGTAGATAATACAACTTTGACTTAACAGCCGCACTAATAATTCTTCTTTCGAAGTTTCATCTCCGCTAACTGTAAAGGGAAGACACCCTGACCTAGTGCATCCCAGTGAATGCCTTCAAATCGGCGTGTCTCAACCCATACACCATTTAAATATGCACTGTAGCATCGGTTATACCACCAGCCTGCTTTGTACTTTGTTGCGCAACCATTGCTGTCAGGCATGTCAATTGTGGCGAACTGCATGTTATTCTGTGCACTTAATGAATTGCCAGCGGTTCCATAGTAATCAGAAATAGTAAGACGGAAGCGGTCGGCTTCATTTGCAATGCTGAAGGTGCGGTATCTGGCGTAGTAGGGTTTGTTTTTATACATCATATCAATTCTCAGCTCATACTTGTGTTGCTGTAAAGAGTAAATGATAGTAAGGTACACCATACACATCATAAGTTGTGAGATTAATAAAATTATTTATATAACAAAGCAAAAAAAAAAACAATATTTAAAATTTATTTTTCACAAATTCGATTTTAAAAAAGGATGGACATTAAGCGCCAACGTAGTGTTATAGAATCATTTTTCGGATTTATTTTACGCTTCCAGCAATAGGCTAGTCTAAAGACATACGCATAAAAATTGAATTTGTTTATTCGAAAACGTCATTTATCCTAATTTTAATTTCAGTACTCAGTGTGTAATGAAACAAAAGCGAAAGAAATGTACAAAAATACGGTTAAACTATTGGGGAGTTTGAAACTGTTTAACACTTAACACTTAATATCGTTAAAATTTAATTAAGAAACAGATCCGTTTTTACCCACCGTCATTAGCGAGTAGATAAAATCCAGTCCAATCCAGAAGTCACCACTTAACGTGCCAAATCCTTCTTTGTATGTTTGCCAGTTTTTATTAAAATTTACACCAGGGCTAATTCGACGCTGGAAGATTTTTATTTTTAAAATTTTAATAAAAAATTAAACAATAAGTGACCTGAAAAAAAGACAATTTTATAAAAACTTGCATTCTTTAATAAAAGCATTGGTCACAAAAATATAAAGGGGTGACTAATATATTAAAATTACAGTTCCTCCATAACATATACCTGGATAACAATCCATCCACCTCCGTCAGTTTTGGTATCGCATAAGAAGTTTTTCCCCAACATTGTCATAACTTCCCGATCTGCATAGCAAGGCTTCATTGATAATTTCTCACAAACTGGCTTTAAAAAATGGACATTGGTGTTATAATCTTTGAAAAAATGAATGTTGCGGAAAATAATACTTAGCATAATACTACATTTATTTACCTTTAATTTGATACCGATTTTATGAATCAAAAGTAATTGGTAGCCTAGAAAAGGATTTGTGAAAAAACGCGTTTGTTTTTTTAAATGGATACGATGATATCAAAATAATGTACACATGTCAAGTTCATAGTTAAAACTAGGTTATCTATATACTACTAAAACTTAAGTTTGTTTACATTATTGAATATTTAATTATTTTTTGGGGGGAGGGGGGGGGTTGTTTGTTTGGTTACTGGAGAGAAGCTGCATTATGTGTAGAGCTGTAAAATAGTATTTAGGTAGAGAACAGTGTTTTTTTTTTACCAAAACTGTTAATGACAAATTAATTTAAAGATGTTAATTAATATATGGATATATTAATTGGTAGATTAACCACATTAATTATAAAAATTCAGAACAATGACTTTATTTCTGTGTCCTCGGCGTATGAAGGGATAGTGTGGTCAGAGCCATGCTCGGCCGAATCATTTTTTTTTAAACGATAAAAACATGTTGTCTGAGACTTGGCGGGAGATTGGGAAGGTAGAGTTGGGTAGGTGTGAACAGCGTGGGTCTCTTCCTAAATATTAGTAAAGGTATCCAATAGATACTAAAGTGACTCACACTTTTCTTTACAGTTATTTAAATAGTAGTGTATAATTTATTTTTACTTTTTAGTGCTTTATTACATAAAAACTGGATATTAAAACGTTTTTATGAATTTTTATAATATATTAGGATTGTGTGGATAATTTAAGTGTTGTTTCCTCCAACGGAGAACTGATAAGTTTACCCATAACTGTATCTAATCCATTTATCATAAAGGGCTTCTATGTTTAACAAAATTTCTTGATGCTATAGAACATTGAAAGTTTATAAAAATCGATTAAACCTTAACAAAGTGAAAAGAAATGAAGAAAATGAATAAGTGAATTGAAAATTGGAGGTGTTGACGTATGGTACTCACTGGTTATCAACATACTACTAAAACTCAAGTTTGTTTACATGTTTGAATTTTTTTTTTGTTTGTCTGATTGACTTCTGGAGAGAATCTGCTCAATGTGTAAAGCTGTTAAATAGTATTTAGGTAGAGAATAATTTTTGTTTTCAGACAGACTGTTAATCACAAATTTATTTAAAGACGTTAATTGATTAATTGATTTATTCATAGGTAGATTAACCACATTAATTTTAAAAGTTTAAAACATTGACTTTACTTTGTGGGAATAGCGACGTCACATGATTTAATTACTTTTTAGTACAATAAACGGCGGCTTCAATCCAAGATCAAGTTGCCGATTCAGATGTTTAACGCGTTCTTAAACTAATCTTCTGTCGGCTATAACTTTAACAAAACGTCCGTTTTCTATTTTTATTACGTTTCCACACTATTATCAATGTTTTAACACTTCTTTTTATTTTATTATACAATACATTTCTCTAGATCTACAGATCAGCAGTCGAAGGAAGAAAAAGTTTTGAATCTAGATCTAGATCTAAATCTAGGTCACTAGACTTAATGTAAATTCTACATCTAGAATATATTTCAGGCCTTATTTATTTTATATAAATCTTTGTTTAGCTTCAATGATCTTCTAATTCGAGAATGCATGGGTTCTATCTAGGTTCTAGATTCTAGATCTAGATCCAGATCTAGACTCAACGTAGACTCTAGATCTAGATTTTCTAAATTCTACATCTAGATCTAGATCCAGATTTAACGTAAATTCTACATATAGAATCTACAACTAGAATAATAATATACTAAACTATTTCAGGCCTTAATTATTTTATATAAAACTGTTTGTTTTGCTATGCAATTTGCTAATTTAAGATAAAAATTAATTTGAAATAATTCTAGATCTAATTCTAGGGCTGATTCGCATAAATTCTTACGCCGCGTAGAAGTAAAAAATATAACTTATTAACTTTTCCAGAGTACGAGCCTAGATAGCTAAGAGGTTACCACATTAGGTTACCATGCAGGGGTGGCATGGGTTCTAGACTTGTCAGTATTTCTTGTTTCTTTTTTTTTTTTTTTAGTTGTGAATGATAATGTTGCCTTTGCCTATTGGAACTTAGCGGATACAGGGCAGGTGAAGTAAAGTTCACCTGTTTCTTTGTCCTCAGTATATAACGTGGTTAGTGTGGTCAGAGCCATGCTCGGCCGGAATCTGTTTTTTTTTTAATAAAACATGTTGTCTGAGACTTGGCGGAACACTGGGCAGGTGAAGTAGTGTTGGGTAGGTGTAAAGTTCACCTGTGACGACAGCATATGAAGAGATAGTGTGGTCACACCCACGCTCTGTGTTTTAACAGACAAAAACATGTCTGAGTTGGGAGGACACTGGGCAGGTGAAGTAGAGTTGACCTGTTTTTGTGACCTCAGCATATGAAAAGATTATGTTGTCAGACGAAGTCAGTGTTTTTAAAAGACAAAAACGTCTGAGGTGTGACGCCTTTTTGAATGTGGGGTCTGGTTATTTTGTAATGATAAGTGATTGACGTGATGTCATTTATGGATGACCCCCGAAACCCACAGTTATCTAATGATAGCGGGTAGTCTAGTGTTTGATTAAAAGTCGATTTTGATTCACATTAATTGTATAAGTCTCGAAAATTTCCACACAAAAAAACTTGTTTCTAAATGATTATTTAATCCTTTTTAAAACTTAAAGTTTTTAAAATAGAATAAATTCTCGTAGAAAAAAGAATTGCACACCAAATGAACTCCAGATAAAATGTGCATAATAGTGCGCAATTTTATTAGTACTTTATAAATTTACATTAGTTGTTTTTTTGTTTTTTTTTTGAGAAATCGGAAATAGCGTTAATTACTACCTTCGGTCTACGGAAATTACTCAAAATTTGACAGAAAGTAGAGAATTAGCTCTTTTACTTACATGTGAAATTTCATTTATCCACCTGAAACAGTACTCAATTTATAGGCTTTGGAACAATTCAAAGTAGAAAAATAACCACTTCCGGTTATCCGAAATCGCTCAAAAGTTAATACAGATCTACGAATTTCATAAAATATATGAAATTTCATCAACCGGGAGTGGAATTTATTCGACTTTTGATTTTTGAAAAGCCTATAACTTGAGTACTATAACGATAGATAGACGAAATTTAATATATAAGTAAAAGTTTTAAATCCCTGGAATTGGTACTTTTTCTACTTTGTTATTAAAACTTTTTTATACGAGTTTTTTTTTTCATTAATTTACTTGTTTTATTAATTTTACAATAGAGTTACATGATTAAAAATCATTGCGTGCCTATTGAACGTGATGACGCGCTATTGAAAGTTTTGACGCGTGTGGTGTGGTTGGGTAAAAAACCTACTAATTCGGTCAAAATTTTAATTTATTCATAAAACATTAACTAGGCATCCAATTAAGTCAAATTTAATTTCAGATTGCATTGTCTTCATTTCTTTACCACGAGCCAACTGTGAGCCGTATCTGTCAATTAGAAGTGTCCGAATTTTCGCTCCGGCGCTTTGATCTAGACAGACTGACGACTGACGACTGACAGAGGAAGTGAGTTAAACAAAAGCTTGTAAAAATCAGATCCTTTTTACTTTCTCGTATATATCCCTGCCTTCTGTCAAATTTTTAGTTATTACTAATAATCCAGACTATTACGCCCATTGTTTGCCCTTCACTTGTTGCGCAATGTTTTTCTACGATATTCTATTGTATTTTAACAATTGAAGTAATTAAAAATGGATTGAAAATCATGACTATATCCCGAGTTGCCATCCCCCGTAGTGTTATATAAGTATATTCAAGAAAGTTTATTTCGTGGTGAGTTTGTTGTTTTTTACATTTAGAACTGGGATTTAATCTAAAGTGTTAACCAACTTTGCCAAAAAGTATTGAAGTTTTAAGTGGATAATTAAATTCATGTGTCCCCCCTACCCCCCCCCCCCCCCCCCCGAACTTTAAAAACGACTTCTCTTTTTGATTAAGGTGCTTTTTGATAACTAAAGCCCTTGCAAAATAAACTATTGATAGTATACAAAAATACATGTGCATAACATCAATCATAACTCCACAAAGTACAATACAAATGAAGAAAAAAATAAAATATTAAAAATAGGAAGTGGTGATGTGTAAGTTATGCAACTAGTATGTCTGACCCACCATCACATGTTACTCTTAGCCAAGTTTGATTACAAACTGATTTTTGATTCACATACATTTTGTAATTATAGAAGTTTACCGAACAAAACTTATTTATAAATAAAGAAGCGTAATTGTGTTAACATCATAGAACGTTTAACACACGAAAAGCGTATCATCTACAACACAGCACAGTTAGAAAGACAGCCTAAAACAATGTCGAACATTTCTACATTTTTATTACGGCAAGAATTTAAATATACTTTTAAATAATGTTTGTCTGATTGGCTATTGTAAATATATCTACGCTATATGAAGAACTGTAAAATATTATGTAGGTAGAGAAGAATGTTTGTTTTCAGACAGACTGTTAATCACACATTTATTTAAAGACGTTAATTAATTTATTGATTTATTCATTGGTTGATTAACCACATTAATTTTAAAGTTTTAGAACAATGGCTTAACTTTGACTGAGTAGTGACGTTTGATAACTCACTTTTTTATTTGTTTTTTGATTTGTTATTGGGGAGAATCTGCATTATGTGTAGAGCTATAAAATAGGATTTTGGGTGGTAAATATTGTTCTGTCTTAAACACACTGTTAATTACAAACTAATTTAAAGCCCTTAATTAATTTATTGATATATTCATTGGTAGATTAACCAAATTAATTATAAAAGTTTAGAACAATGAATTTAGTAATAGTTTAATTATTTTTTTTTACTACAATGTTTTCAATTATTTTTTCATAAAGCCTATATGTGAATGATAAGGTTGACTATCAGGACCTCGCGGGGCACAGGGCAGGTGAAGTAGAGTTCACCTGTTTCTATGTTCTCTGCATATGAAGGGATAGTGAGGTCAGAGCCATGCTCGGCCGGAATCTTGATTTTTTAAAATACAAACATGCCTGAGACTTGTCGGGGCACTGTGCAGGTGAAGTAGAGTTTAGTAGAGTTTTTAAAATATAAAAAACGTCTTTTTTAATGTGGGGTCTGGTTATTTTGGGATGAAAAGTGCTGGCAGATGTGATGTCACTTATGGATAACCCCCCCCCCCCCCCGAAACCCACTGTTATCTAACTAGATAACGGGTAGTCTAGTATATATATATATATATATATATATATATATATATATATATATGTGTGTGTGTGTGTGTGTGTGTGCGTGCGTACGTGCGTGTGTGTGTGTGTGTGTGTAGAAATACGGTATGTGTTGAAGTATTTAGAATAAGTATGCCGTCTTGTAGATCTGAATAGTGTTAATTTTTTTACTAAATTTTTTAACGTGTATTACTTTTTGAAAAAAATATTGCAATTGCGTTTGATTTCTTTGATTAGGTTTTAAACTTTAAAATTAATAATACTCTTACAATTATATATTCTATATCTTTATGTACTATGATATAAAATAAATTTAGTGCTGATTATAATGAGAAAAAGCAACTAAGAACAGAATCCGTTTTAATGAGAATATTAATTTAATATAGTCCAATAGTATTTATTTTAATTAATTAGTTTGATAGAAGGCCAAGAAACAAAATACAAAACACTTACCTGAGACTCAGTCAGACACCTTTGTACTGGACAATGTGGTGCATCGTAAACTCCTAGTTTTGGAGTTAAAAAATAATAATACTATTAAAAAAATGTGGAGAATAATGTTTAATTTTTTTTTAAAAAGCCATTACTTCTAACACTTCCCCTCTCTGCGCCAGCCTCTCGTTGCTTAGCACCAAGGGTTTTTCTTACACTAATTAGGTTCCTATGTTTACCTCGACTGTTGAATTATACTTCATGTTATTGTATAATATGTTGCCACTTATAAACAAACATTCTAACACTTCCCCTCTCTTCGCCAGCCTCTTTTTGCTTAGCACCAAGGGTTTTTCTTACACTAAATAGGTTCCTATGTTTACCTCGACTGTTGAAATGTACTCCATGTTATTGTATAATATGTTGCCACTTATAAACAAACATTATAATGCAACTGATACACATACACATATATACCTATAATATATATAATTCTCTTCGTAGAGACATTAGAAAACACCACGCAGCTTCGCCACCACCCGCATCCCCACCTGTCAGGTGAACTGTGGTTCACACCGAATGTTAACTATCGTAGAGCCAGGTTGGTGACGGCTATTAGGGGCAGATAATTTAGTATTAAACGATTTGAAACGAAATAGATGTAACAATTTATGATTGATCTTTTCTTTGTCTGTAAATGTAAATGGCTTCTTTCACTGGACAGGAGGGGGGAGAGGGCGGGAGGGGGTTGTGTTGAATTAAAAAATTATGAATTGCTGATAAGCAGAAAATAAAACAACTAGATGGCGGCGTCTACTACGTCGAGGGTCAGCTCGTATATAGTATATATATATATATATATATATATATATATATATATATATATATATATATATATATATATAAAGCAATGTATGTGTGTGTGTGTCTGTGTGTGTGTCTGTCTGTGTGTCTTTTATGCATTACCACACCTCTTATCACATCGCCGTGAAACTTTGGGAAGTTGTTGAGAATATTCCTGGGGAGGTTTCTGCGAAAAAAAAATTTCAAATTCGCAGGGGTGGCGCCCCGGCAGGGCGCGATTTCTTTTTCTCTATATACGGTATATAAAAATAAAAGTCTATTTGGATTTCACACTGTTCATCCGATAGCCATGAGACTTTGGGGAGTTCATTATACCACTCTTGGAAAGGGTTCTGTAAAAATATAATTTTTAATTTCGCAAGGGCGGCGCCAGGGGAGGGTCCGATTTTTCTCTATATACGGTATATAAAAATAATAAAAGTGAATTGCCGTGATACCGTTCACACGATCGCCATGAAACTTTAGTAATTTGTTGAGAACATACCTGGGGAGGTATCTGTGAAAGAAAAAAAATTTAAATTTGAGGGGTGGCGCCTCGACACGGCGCGATTTGTTTTTTTCTATATACGGTATATAAAAATAAAAGACGATTTTGGTTTGGCATCGTTCATCCGATAGCCATGAGACTTTGGGGAGTTCATTATACTACTCCAGGGAAGGGTTCTGTAAAAAAATCCTTTTTTAATTTCGCAAGGGCGGCGCCACGGGCTGCTACCATTTTTCTCTATATACGGTTTATAAAATTTCGGTTTCACACCGTTCATCCGTGTACCATGAAGGGGAAGGGTTCTATAAAAAATTAATTTTTAAATTTCGCAAGGGCGGCGCCACAGGAGGGTGCGATTTTTCTCTATATACGGTTTATAAAAATAAGTCGATTTTGGTGTGACACCGTTATCTGATAGCCATGAGACTTTGGGGGAGTTGATTAGAACAATTCAGGGAAGGGTTCTGTAAAAAAAAATCCTTTTTTAATTTCGCATGGGCGGCGCCACGGGCGGCTACCATTTTTCTCTATATACGGTTTATAAAATTTCGGTTTCACACCGTTCATCCGTGTACCATGAAACTTTGGGGAGATGATTAGATCACTCAATGGTAGGGTTCTGCAAAAAAATATTATTTAATATTGCAAAGGCGGCACCCCCCCCCCTCCGTGGGGAGCGATTTTTTTTCTCTATACACGGAATATTAAAAAAAAACCTCGGATGTGGTTCATCCGAGAGCCATGAAACTTTAGGGAGTAGATGAGAATACTCCCGAGAATATTTCTTCGAAAAAGAAAACTAAAGTTTCTTACGGGCGGCGCCATATAGGGCACAACTTTCGTCAACACACGGTTTGGCGCCCAGAGTTTTAGAGCGACTAAGTTGGCACTTGGCATCCGTTAATCGAGCGTTCTGCATAGCGAGTAAGGGGTACTACTATATTCAGCGGAAAAACTACAACAGGCTTCTAAAAATAACCCTGTAAAGCGAGGAAATCCTTCTGTACAGTTTCGTTACCTTGCGAAAGATGAAAAAATAACTTTTTGAATATGAGGAGCCTACTGTAGAATTTCGTCACTTTGCGAATGATGCAATAAGCACCTATTCTTAGACAATCCAGTCAGAAATTGAGATCGAGCATCTAATAATAGACCATTAGTAACGCTAGCATATTGCACTGATATTTAAAACACGTCAAATAATGTTTTTACGTGTTAAAGAAAAAAATCCTGTTTATTTGTGTATAGGATTGGTAACTTGGTAACGTATGGATGAAACCCTCCTTCTATCACCGCGGCAACGCGCGAGACGGGTACGCTAGTATATATATAAAAGAAACAATGACTCACCGTTCAACTCCTTAGCGCCTGTGTATAGAGATTGTAGTTTGATTATAAGTGCAACAGCTAGTAGACCTGTAAGGAACATGTTGTGTTCAGTCAGCTCGTTTGGAGATGGTGTGTTTGCCACAGGCTCCTAAAACTTGTGTTAGCCACGTTGTTGGATTGACAGAATTAGATCATTAGACGACAGATGCCTAAAAGATTAAATATCGTTTGTTAGAGTTGATCAATCTTTAATTTAGAAAACTATTTTAAGACATGGTTTCAACATAATTGTATGTTTTCTCAGACAGGTAAATTTAGCTCGTGCAACCACATATGCATGATGTGGACATGTATAAGCTTTATTTAAAAGTTTATTTTAATTCTTGGAATAATCGATTTAAAAAATGCTCGTTATCCATATCTATAAAAGTAAAGTGGGGGGGGGGGGGATGTTTGATTATTGTTAACACCTATTTGATCGGGTACTGGAGGTAAATTCCAGTGAAATTGTTCTTGAGAAAGTTTGCTGTTCACTCTCGTTTTGACAGGATAATTAGAATTATTTCAATAATCAAATTTAAAGATACCGAAAATTGACCTTGCTGAACCGCGGCCTTTGATAACTATACATTTTTTAATGTTCTTGAATTAGGTTGATCACTTTCAGATGAAAAAAAAAATTGCCATTTTGTAAGGTGATAGCTCGAGCACCGTTATTACCTGGAAAAAATCTTATTAAAGTGTATAATATGGAAAACTTTTATCTATCAATTTTATTTATCAAAACGTACGCTACTGCATCAGAAATTCTAAACTTCTAATTACTTAAATTCTTTGTCTACATATAAAAATAAACAAAGAAAACATTTGGATCTAATAAAAAAAAGATTGAAAATAATTTATTTCATCAAACTAGCTGTAGCGGTAGTCAAGCTATAGTGTTCATAGACACACACACATACACACATATATACACAAATACGCACACGCACCGAGACATAAGGACTAAATTACAAAACTATGACTCTCCGACTCAGGAGTTGTAAAACGTCGAGATTTGTTAAAATCTCGACTTTTTAAAATCTCGTATACGAAGTAGGCCAATAGAGAAAAAATTGTAATAGTGAAAACAAAAAATCGAGATTTTTGCATATCTCGACGTTTTAGACCTCCCTGAGTCGGAAAAACATAGTTTGGCAATCATTGCAGGCCTAGTTTATCACTTAACTTAAATCTAGATTTAATCGAGCCATTATATTACTTAGTGGTTAAGGTTAGGTTTAATGTAATATAATGTCAAATCTAGAATCAATAGGTAATCGAACTCAAAATATTCTTTTTTGTTGTGTTTTTGTGTGAAAAATACAAAAATAATGGTTATGAGGATTACCGTGTTATTAGATAATACATTGTACAGTTGGTTCCAGTTTTGTAAAAAAAAAATTGGAAAAAAATATCTTACATTCCTTGCGGTACTTAGAAGTACCAATACATACTTGGGCTATTAATACTATACAAATCTGAATTTCTATCGATAAAAGCCAAAAGCAATATAGTAACCCATTGTTTAAGAAAGAATGTATTCAGAACTTAATTCCGTAAAAAAACGGTTAAGCTAGGTTTGTGAAATTTCATGTATAAGTATTTTATCAAAATTTTTTTTTTCTTTTAACACTTCAGCGACTACTGGTAAACGAAATTGGCACTTATTCTACTTTCGGCTTCTCAAAAGCATATAACGTAATTAAAGTTTGAGTTAGATAAACAAAACTTCATTTATAAGTAAAAGATCTTTTGCTTTGGGTTCTGTCAAATTTTGAGTGATTTCCGGTGCTCGGAAGTAGTATTTTACACTATTTCCGATTAATCAAAAAGCCATAAGGATTTATATAACCACCTATTGTCAATATAGTTATTGACACAATTTTGTTTTGAGAAGGACCGGTGTGTAACATAATGTGTATATTAAACCGTCTTTAAGTGTTTGTTACACGATGACTTATAACATGTTTTATATATGGATTGTGTTGTGTATTGTGGGTTTACTTTATAATTATGGAGAAGGTTTATTTTTAAATAATTTCATTTGTCGAATAAAATATATTTAACTTCAGTTTTGTGCTTGTTTTTTAGATTATCACTGGATTTCCTTTTATTTGATGTGATATATCACACACTTAGGAAACGTTTGCAGTTAAGTGTGTTGACAGAGAGCCGGACATTTTCCCGTAAGCCACTTGCCAGAATGCCAGTCATTTGTCTCATTTGCGCAAATGTCCATTCGGTCATTTGTTGCATTCGGCCAAGTGTCCATTCGGGCATTTGTTGCATTCGGGTACGTGTTCATTTAGGACACAGGCGATGAACCACAGTGCAAAATATTTAAATTACAAAGACCTAACAATGGAGGTAATGAGGTCGCCTATACGCCCTATACAAATATTTGAAAAATTAACAACAATTTAAACAGAAAGTGCGCAATGACCATCATTTTTGGTAAAATCAGGCATGGCGAAAATGAAACGAATCTATGATCGTGTTTAGATTTCTATACCGAACAATCGATCATGACAACAATACGTACGTACGCCACAAGATTTGCTTTTTATAAATATAGATACAATGCCCATAAATGCACCACACACATGTGTCCGTTGCTTTTTATTTCATTGAGTGTATTACAACATATACATATGTGTTTTGCGTACGTGTAAGTAAGGCAGTGTTTGCTAATATGTCCTGGTTATTTATAAGCTAGTACAGTTACCTTTCAAACCTGACGGTCTACAGGCCAAGTGAAGTAGAATTAACTTGTTTCTGTGACCTCGGCATATGAAGGATAGTGTGGTCATTTATTAGTCTTTAATACCCTAATGGGCAGATGAAGTAGTGTTATGTTTCTTGATCTCGGCATTTGAAGGTATGTGTTTAACTCAATGGCAAGCCGCCTTTAATTTCCATAACGTGAGTTAGGTATCCATCATAGTTGGTTAGACTCTGGGGCGGTCTACTGACTTGAACCCGGATTCGAAATCAAGATTTACGGGTTAGCAGTCCAGTTCTCTAAAGCTAGGCCACTCCGTCCCATGCATGTTCATATCATATCGTATATCACCTGAACAAGTAACAGATGTTCTGCTTAATCTCATCGACCCATCCACAAGCATTCATTTTTACTTTTTCGTGTACAGCGTACAGGTGAACTATTGTGAGCGTGCAAAACATTGCTATCGTGATTTTGATAAATCTCGACGTTTTACACCTCACTGAGTCTGAAAAACATAGTTATACAATGGTGTCTGTCAGCATGTTTTTCTGAGACCGCGGTAACTTCGTTTATTTTTTAATTAACGAAATTGTATATTAAAGTATTACATCAAAATTATAGGTTTCCTTTCGGGGGTCATCTACGAATGACGTCAAGCTTTCTACCTCCCCCTTTCTCCCCACTGTAACATATCGTCACAAAAATTCTTCCCCCTCATAAAATGACTTCACACCTCAGCCTACAAATCCCCCTTAAATAGTCAGTTGAGTTTTTCTTAAAACATTAATATTTTTTCCAAAATCTTGTCTAAAATCTGTCTACATCGAGTATTTTAATCAATTGCTATCACAATTTATTAAAAGTTTTCTAAAACGCGAAAATATAGTTAGGAAAGTAATTTTACTTCGCAGTCACTTTATGGTCGTGCAAAAATTACTCTACGTTGTCAGCCACATCATTCAGTTTAAAGCGACATTCACATTTTGTTTTTAAATTCAATCAGTTTCTTTTGCATTACACCATTTCTTCTAACTAATAATGCAAGAATTGCTTTTGAAAAAATGTAGAAAACCAGGGTAAAATCATTACAAGCAGATACTCTCAGATTGTGTGTAAAGTAATCTTAAAAACACGTTTACAAATTCCATGTAAAAAGGATTTGAAGAGCCCAACTATTCTCTAATCCCTTAACTAAAATACACCAGCTTGTAAAATCTAATCACCTAACTTGTAAAATTGAACAGGTCTTAGATTGACTATTTGTCTAATCAATTTGGGTTGGATAAATTCGATCAATGTGAGCATTATTCTCGCGGTTCAGCACAAATTGGGCTGTAATTTATCCATATCCACCAGGATATAGGTCATATTCACCAATTTATTTGCCATCTCCACCAAGATATTGGCCGTCTCCAACAAGATATTGGCCACCTCCACTGAGATATTGGCCATCTCTACCAAGATATTGACCATCTTGAATACCATATAGATCTACTCCCCAGGATTATGGCGATTTTCATTAAAATATAGGCCTACTCCTATTAAGTATTGGCAAGCTCAACCAACATATTAGCCATCTCCACTGAGATATTGGCCATCTCAACCAAGATACTGGCCATCTCTACCAAGATATTGACAATCTTCACCACGATATTGGCCATCTCCACCAAGATATTGACCATCGCCATTAAGAAATATGCCTATTCAACCAAGGTAATGGCAATCTCCATCAAGATATTGGCCATCTTCATCAAGGTATTGGCCATCTACACCAAGATTATAGCCTTACTCCACCAATATACTGACAATCACCACAAAGATATTGACAATCTTCAAAATGATTTTGAACTACTGTGCGAAAAAAATTGGCAATTAACAAGCCATTTTAATCATCTATTGAATTATTTTTAACACAATGCATCAATACATTTAGCCTGTTTAGATTATGTGTTTATATCTGTGTGCGTGATTTTGTGTGTCTTTGTGTTGGTAGTTTGTTTATGGGTGTGTGTCATGCAATGCGTCTATGTTGTGTTTGTTAGTATGTATGTTTATTTATGTTCGTACGTTTTCGTATTAGTGTGTAAAGTATCTGTTCTTTTAATTGTCTGTATGCTTGTTTATCTGCTGTCAAACTATTTGTGTGCTTGTATGTGTGTTTTCTTGTCTTTGTGTACGTATTTGTGTTTCTAACATTAATGTTTTTAGATGTCTACGAACGAAAACTCCCCAGCAAGATAAATGTTCTGCGAACTTCTTTTTTACAAAATTCCTATAGATTTATCTAATTCATTTTTTAAACCTCTTTAACGGATTACGGGCCGAACGGGTTGGGTCAGTGAAGCTCATGGTTGCTTAACCAAAAATTTCCAATAGCTGATGCTTTGCAGATTGTTCTTGGATGGACAAAACCTATGGAAGCACTTCCAGAAAGAAAAGCCGGCTGATATCGGTGTCACAAGCCTACATGGTACCAGTAGCGTGGCGAGGGGGGGGCGGGGGGGTACATATGTCCCCGGGCGCCGACCTTAGGGGGGGCGCCAAATTGAAAGTTTGAGGGGGGGGTGCAAATGAAAAGTTCGAGGGGGGGGTGCAAATCGAAAATTTGCTCCCAAGGGGGCGCCAAATTGAAAGTATGTCCCCGGGCGCCGGGAAGGGTCGCTACGCCTCTGCATGGTACATAACAATTAACACGCAATACTTAATCGTTGTGTGATGAAATATCTTCGAACATTAAAATTAAAAACGAAGCAGTAGAACAAACAAAAATTAATGGATCTTCCTTAAGCCAAAGTTTATATTGCCCAGAACTCAAGGCGAAAAAATGTTAAGATGATGTATATTAATATCTTGTATATTAGTACTATTACTGCAGCTGGCACTCTTACAAACTCGGAAATGACGAGTTCAGAGCCGGGACTATAGAGCTTAGGTATAGGTCGTCACGTGACCAAACAATCGACTACATCCAAACCAGGTGGCCAGATACACTTATTTCAATAAGGATACATATAAAAGCAGTCTTTTAGTAATGCATTGATTCCTACACAGATATGTATGTGGCTGTCTGCTAATCATCGCAGATTTATGCAACATTTGTTATAAGTATAATTTTACTCCCTAACACATAAGCTACACATATAGTTTTACGTCCTGCTAATTAACTATACGTTTAGTTTTATACCATCCTACGTAGACTACAAGAGTAGTACTCAATACACAGATAATTTGTTTAATTGTTTAATCGCTCATCTAAGTGATTTCAACTAAATAAGTAAATATTCATGTTAGGTATAGGTATAATTTAATGTTGTAACTGAAACAGAATCCTGATCTTCGTCAAAATGGGTTTCATTTCACTGCTAAATACATTGTCCATTTAGTTTTTACACTTAATAAATCAAGCATTATTTTCAACAAAAGTCCGTATCTCTTGGTTCACCATGTATTGTTAAAGATACTGATCTCATAGCCTCGGGAAATAGATGACAGACGTGGGATTTTATATATAAAGTTACTAAGTATTTCAATGAATTGCACGATCATAGAATAGAATGTGAAAAGTTTTAAATTGTAAAGTGGATTTTATGAATACCAAAAATGTGTGGACGTTGGCAGCTTACACAGCTAAATAGCTGAGGAGATTGATTTATTGGCTTCATTTTCATTACATAGTATGTGTCATGAGGGACTTATTACAAATATTTATTGTATATTTGCAAATAGACAAACACACGTTTTAATGGAACATAAAACAAGGCTATTTAATTTTTTTTAATCTAGGATCTTAACTGCTATTGACATGTTTAAAATAATTGTGAACAGGATTTAAGTTGACTTAGTTTTAATGTTTCGACATACAAGATGCAAAATAATTATTTTCAATACAATAATTTTAGATAACAATAACATGACCATTTTTGAAGGTAGCCTATGTCCGAATTTTGAAACCTTTTAACATATGAAATAAGAATTCTAATGAATTAAGACTAATTTGATTCATATATGCAACACATTTTTAAAGGTAGTAGCAGAGTTTCTTTCACGCAGCTCTTCAAGGGGGTTTGAAGCATTACCATTTAATTTTCCCTCCCTCCCTCTGAAGAATGTCTACACCCCCATCATGATGAATTTTTTTAAAAAATGTCCCGTTTATACAGGGAATTTCTTTATACTTAAACCGATGTGTATCCCCCACTCCTCCACCAAATGTATCGTCGGCCCTCCTTTAAAACCTTCAAGTGCCCCACCCTTAAAGATATATGTCTGAAAGAAACTCTGGTTGGTAGATGGTACAACTTTGACTTAACACCCGCACTAATAATTCTTCTTTCGAAGTTTCATCTCCGCTGACTGTAAAGGGAAGATAGTACCACCTAGTGCATCCCAGTGAATGCCTTGAAATCGGCGTGTCTCAACCCATACACCATTTAAGTATGCGCTGTAGCATCGGTTATACCACCAGCCTGCTTTGTAATTTGTTGCGCAACCAATGCTGTCAGGCATGTCAACTGTGGCGAACTGCATGTTATTCTGTGCACTTAATGAATTGCCAGCGGTTCCATAGTAATCAGAAATAGTAAGACGGAAGCGGTCGGCTTCATTTGCAATGCTAAAGGTGCCGTATTTGGCGTAGTAGGGTTTGTTTTTATACATCATATCAATTCTCAGCTCATAATTGTGTTGCTGTAAAGAGTAAATAATAGTAAGGTACACCATACACATCATAAATTGTGAGTTTAATAAAACTATTTATATAACAAAGCAAAAAAAAAACATATATTTAAAATTTATTTTTCACAAATTCGATTTAAAAAATGAAAGAGACGTTTAAAAAGCTTTTGGGTGTGGACATTAGACTGATCGCTGGGCCAACTGGGAGTGGTAAAACAGTATTTGTCAAAACATTTTTATCACAGGTGTCAGAGATGATAGATCCTGCACCTGAGGAAATTTATTACTGTTACGGGGAGTGGCAGCCTTTGTTTGATACCATGAAGAACGTTCAGTTTGTAGAAGGTCTTCCTGACTTAGAAAATGGATCAATGGGGGATGGAAAACGTCGACGTCTAGTCGTCATCGATGATTTGATGGCGGAAACAGATGAGCGAATTACAAAATTGTTTACGAAAGGGAGTCACCATCGTAATATTAGTGTTATGTATATTGTCCAAAACCTATTCGGGAAAAATAAAGAACAAAGAACCATCAGTCTCAATTCGCATTACATAGTGTTGTTCAAGAACCCTAGAGACGGTTCACAAATTACAAATTTGGCAAAACAAATGTATCCCGGTCGCGTTTCATATGTCCAGGAAAGTTTTAAGGACGCAACATCGGCCCCTCATGGTTATTTGTTGATCGACCTTCGACAGGAAACACCGGATAATCTGAGATTACGCAGTAGTATCTTTTCTTACGAGCAGCAAGTCGTTTACGTCCCGAAATAAAAGCAACCATATCTGAGTCGGTAAAACGACAAGGTGAGATGTTAAGGTTTTTGGCTCGGGCCAAACCACCCGCCGTGAAAGCCGTTGTCGAAAATGCTACCCCACAACTCGTAAAAATGTTATGCGAGTGCTGTCACAATGTCTTAAAAGGCAACGTTCCCCTCACGCCCGGTCAGAAGAGACGTTTGCGTCGTCACAAAGTGAACTTGAGACAACTTACCAAAAAGTCATTGACCGTCAAAAGACGAAAGCAAATTTTGCAGACCGGTGGTTTCCTAGGTGCTTTACTCGGACCCGTTCTCGGTGTGCTTAAAGGTGTCTTGGGATTTTAAAGATGGCCAGGAAAATGCTTTTAATGGATCCTCGTATATTAGAGTCTATGCAACAAAAAGCCTATGTACCACCCGATACACTCAACGATAGTCTACGCCTTTTGAATATGCAAATGGAACATATCTTAAATAGGGAAGATTTGTCACCACACGACAAAGTGAGACAATACCAAAAGACACTACAGCTCTACACGACGCGACTTAGCGATTATAGAAACAAGTCCCTAGGATTAGTCGATGTGAAACCACCCACCGTGAATACCCCAACGACCGAGGTTGAAAAACCACAAGAAAACATAACCGAACCTAAAAAAGAAACGATAGACATAACAGAATCTGAAACTAAAACGAAATCCGGCTCGCCTGACTCTGATATTCGCCCCTCGAAGAAAAAGAAGACAAACGTAGAAAAAACACCACCCTCGATACGTACCAGAAGTAAGAAAACTAAAACAAGCGCTACCAAATGGGACGCGTGGGAAAAAATCAAACACTAAAGAGACATTACTATGATCCTAATAGACCGGGTGCCTATGGCGGTGTGTTTAAGCACCCTGAAATTGGAACTAAGAAAATTAAAGAATGGTTAAGTCATCAGGATACCTACACGTTACATAAACCTCTTCGGCGACGCTTTCAGAGGCGCGCCACCATCACCGGTGGGATAAATCAGCAGTTTCAAGCGGATCTCATAGATATGCGCATGTTACGAAAGCACAATGGTGGTGCTTCTTACCTAGTGACCTGCATCGATGTGTTTAGCAAATTCGCCTGGGCGATTCCGATAAAGAAAAAAACGGGTAAGGCTCTAGCGGAGGCCGTACGTAAAATATTTACGACTAGAAAACCAATAAATTTTCAAACAGACAAAGGTAGTGAATTTGTCAACAAGACATTTTTAAAATTTCTTAAAGATGAGGGCGTTCATTTCTTTACCACTGAGAATGAAGATATTAAGGCGGCTATAGTTGAGAGATTCAATCGCACATTAAAAGAAAAAATGTGGCGGTACTTTACAAAAACAAATCGTCTTCGTTACATCGATGTCGTAGACGACTTGATCACCAACTATAACCACTCGTACCATAGGAGTATTCGTATGGCCCCTGTGAATGTTAATTTGTCTAATCAAGAAAGGGTCTGGAATACTTTATATGAACCAGGGGACATTACTTATCGAAACGTATTCAACGAAGGTGATCGTGTACGGATCGGCCAAAGCCGAAACACATTTAAAAAGGGTTATACCCCTTCGTGGACGGAAGAACTGTTTACGGTGAGCCGCGTGAACGCGACAACGCCTGTAACGTACGTCTTGAAAGATGATTCGGGTGAAGAAGTGAAAGGTTCGTTTTACAAAGAGGAGCTTCAGAAAGTAGGGGACAAAAAAGTGTACCGCGTCGAACAAATTATACAAGAAAGAAAGGGTGTCGGTGGTAAAGAGTATTTAGTCAAGTGGTTCGGTTATAACCCTTCATTCAACAGTTGGATTTCAGCTAGAGACATTTCGAAATATAAAGACTAAGGATGGAGGAAACGGTAAAAAGCCTAAGTCTGGATGACCCCGTGGTGGAAGAAACGCTCAGACCGTTCGGTGGGATCGAGGTGAGACCTAGATCCACCACGTCTTCTATCGGTTCAACCATTTCGAGTTGGTTCGATAAACTAAAGACACGACCGGAAATCGTTTTCATCTCTCAAATGTTGGTTATATTTGTTGTCATTGCTTTTTCACTATTTAATCTGACGCGTAGAACGGTCGACGACAAAGAGGGAAAACTTTGGGTCGTGTTGTTATCCAGCTGTCTCTGATATATTTTACCTAACCCAACCATGGCAAGGACCAAAATTTTACAATGAGTTTTTATGTCACCTTGCCTAGCAATACATCACCGAATGTTTTTCCAGACAACGAGGCTGGGCATTTTTTCGTTAAATTACCACAGACTATCGATGTGAGTTTACACTAAGAAGTTTGTCTGGTCGAGATTCAAATGCCGAACGCGTTTTGTATGCTTAGAGAACATGAAATTTGGCTCCAGTATCATTCCAGTACAGAAGGTGAAGACGTTAACCTTTTCATATATGGATTACGACAGACCAAATATAATTACATAGACCCGCTTGTTAGCAATATTAAAAAACTAATAAAAAGAGATATTGATGAACAAAAAGTGGAAGTTTTAATTTCAAACTGTAACAAGGGATTTAAGAAAGTTGTCGTACAGGTAATTGCGGCTGGAATAGAAAGTACCATCCGTGACAGGTTGACAGGCTATTTACATATTCCTGGTACAGTTAGGGAGAAACATCTCCCTGAAGACGAAGTAAAAACGGTATTCGTCTATTGTGACCTCGTAAAAACGAGACCGGTTGGTGATGTCATGGTCCCTTTGCTTCGAACCGTACCGATCGTTGAGAAGAAACCAAGTTCCGTTTTTCGTATTTACGACAAACCCCACTACATCCCCCTGAACCGCTTTTCATTCGACACTGTAGAAATACTTTTATGCGACGAGTTGGGACAAACGCTCTCATTCGCAAGTGGAACGTCAGTGTTGACACTCCATTTTAGAACACGTAAACATTTCGAGCTTGAATAACTCACACCATGGTGAAACACACACTTTTACATCGAAACCCTAAATTGTACGAGGATTTTTACTGTAACCAGTACGGTGATGGTTTACCTGTTTTTATCGGTGGCCGAAATCAGAGAGGACACGGTATTGGTAGTTTCTTTAGTGGTCTAGGTCGAATGGTCCTCCCTTGGATAAAGACGGGAGGTAAGGCTTTACTCAGAGAAGGTGTTAGTACCGGGTTGCAAGTTGCAAACGACGCATTAGCGGGAAGAGACGTTGGAGAATCGTTTGAAGAACACGCCAAGGAAGCCGGACATCGTTTATTGCAAGGCGCCGTTGATCACCTGGGACAAAACCAATCAGGAAGCGGGTTGAGAAGAAAGCGGGGGTTCTCGAGACCACCGGGTGAACCCTTCGAACAACAGATAAAACTAACACGCAGACCAAACCACAAACATTCGAAGACGTGTGTTAAGAAGAAGCATCCCAAGTATTCAGATATATTTGCTTAACCATGGCTCTTATTCACCCGAGTTCATGTTAGTGCTTACATTCTGGATTGGATTTATTTAGTACACCCCCGACACAAACTGCCGTCGAGGAGGGTCAATTTGTTGAAATACACCCCCTGGCATCCTTGGCACAAGGTGCACCTATAGAATTTGCAATTTCTGGCAACAGTGAAGACTATCTTGATTTGTTTAATACTTATTTACACGTGCGCGCTAAAGTGACCTTAGCAAATGGTGATTCAATACCAGCGGACGTTGATGTCGCACCCGTCAATTATTTTTTGCACAGTTTATTTTCACAAGTGGATATTTCTCTAAACGATACGCTAATTACTGCTAGTGAGAACACCTATCCGTATCGCGCCTATCTGGAGGCTACGTTAAATCACGGGGAAGAAGCCAAGAATGGGTCTCTATCGGCCGCTCTTTATGCCAGGGACTCAGCGTGTTATTTCGAGGAATTCAAAGATGACAATAATGAAGGGTATAGGATTCGCCGCACCACCGCGGCTGAAAGTCATGAGATCGATATGATGGGACGTATACACTCTGACATTTTCGCTCAAGATCGGTATATGCTGAATGGTGTTGACATTAAAATTAAACTTACACCCGCAAAAGACAGTTTCACTCTCTTGACAGCAGAACCAAACAAGGGATATAAAGCGGTTATAACGTACGCAACATTGGTGGTTAGAAAAGCCAGACTTAACCCCGCCATTTCTATCGCACACGAAAAGGCTTTAACGACAACAAATGCAAAATACCCTTTGAAACGCGTTGTAATAAAAACCTTTGCTATACCGAAAGGTATGTTAAGTCACAACCAAGACAATTTGTATATGAGTCAAACACCCACCCGTTTAGTGATCGGTCTAGTCGCCTCTACCGCCTTTAATGGCAGTTGCACGAAAAACCCCTTCAATTTTCAACATTTTCACTTGACGTATTTAAATGTAAGCGTTGATGGTCGCTCGTTATCGGGAAAACCACTGGTCATGGACTTGGATAAGAAACAAGCCATTAGAGCGTTTTTCAATAGTAACCTCGTATGGTTGGAAAAGATGCTGGGAATGGGATAGATTATAAAAACTTTAAGAACGGATATACCCTGTTTGCTTTTGATTTAAGCCCTAGTCTTTTGGATGGTGAACAATTTGAATTGGCTAAATCCGGACCTGTTTCTATTGAACTTAAATTTTCACAAGTTACAGCTGACCCGATTCAAGATATTGCGTATGCTGAACTTGATTCGGTGTTAGAAATTTCGAAAACGAGGCAAGTGCTGACAGATTACACCGCCTAAATCGGCCTATAAAAGAAAATGAACACAAGAGAACTACAAAGTATACTGGCAGCGGACTTATTTGTGCAACGCACAACTCTCTTTGCTGTTTTAGCGTGCGATCAGTTACCCGCGCGTCTCGATAGAACGAAGCAAGCGGCGTTCATTATCAATCTAGATTCATCCTCGGAGGCAGGGAGTCATTGGGTTGGTCTATTTTTCAACGGACTATCGCAATTTACTTATTTCGATAGTTTTGGATTACCACCTCGGGAGCCAGCCATTTTGTCTTTTATAAAAAATAATTCAAACAGGCCACTCGTTTACAATTCAAGAGTGTTTCAAGATATTCTAACCAACAGTTGTGGGCTATATGCAGCCTAATTTGTTTTGAAGAAAGCTCGAGGTGCAAATTTAAAAGTTATATTACAACCCTTTTCGGCGTCAGCGAATCGTCAATATATTAACGATCGTATTATATTACGTTTAACACTTCAAATTATTGGAACTAATTATAAAAGATTATTTCAAGATGTCTAATGAAGATTGGATACTTGTGGCCAGGGGTAACAATAAAGTGACTGAAATACGAACGATGAATCACACCGGATTTAAATTGGCGATTGTTAGCCAATTCATGAACAAAAACACTTTAAATCTTAGAGAGCTTATAGACGGGACCGATCTTAATTTTCCTACAAATTCTGGTGTTAGTATGAGTCGCGTCTGCTTTGAGCGTCTGTTGAGTTTACAGGATGAAATTTTAAAAGCCTTTGATGAATTGGAAAAACGTTAATAAATAAATAAAATATAAGAAGACTTTTGATTTAATTTTAGTGTGTGTGTGTGTGTGTGATTGTGTGTGTCTGTGTGTGTGTGTGATTGTGTATGAATGTATAGAGTTAGCCTGATAGAACAAGAAAACCCAACAAGGTAATGTCCGGTTGTTCAGCGTAATTACAGCACCAGCTGTTACGTGATGGCTTCACGGAGCTAACAAATCGATCGGTAAAATCCATTAAAGTGTTAACAGGTGTTCCCACACTTAACGCGGAGAGGCACTTAATGGCTCGCATTAATTACCATGACCTGGCAAATCGATCGGCGAAAAATTTAATTAGGTGTGATGGCCCAGCGGCTGGGATCAATATAATACCCAATAAAAAAACGGGCAGTGACGGGGAGGTTCACGGGCGGATCGATAAGTAACAGGTGTTGGACGGTTGGTTAAATGGATGTTCTATTTTCGGTAACCGTTCGTTGTGTTGAAGAATGTAACCTGTTTTTTTGTACACGCTAGCGTTAGTAGATTATTTTAAACATATATACATTCAAATAAACAGTGTCTTTTATTTTAAATACCATACATCAAAGAAAAGAAATATATCAAATAAATAAATTAAACAAGTAAACAATTAAAAATAAAATTTAAATTAATAATTTAAAAAATTTAAAAATTTTAAAAAATTTAAAAAATTAAAAAATTAAAATCAAATTACGTAACTCGTTAATAATAATAATTAAACTAATTATAAAATTAAATTAAAAATTTAAAAATTTAAAAAATTAAAATCAAATTACGTAACTCGTTAATAAAAATTACACAATATAAACAAAGTAATTAAATTAAACAACAAGTAAACAAACAAATTAAACAATTAAAAAAGTAAACAAATAATCAAATTACGTAACTCGTTAATAAAAATTAAATAAAATTTTAAAAACTCATTGAAACTAATTAAAAAACACTAGGTCACTAATTACGTCACAAGGTCACTAATTACGTCACAAGGTCACCGGAGATTACATCACAAGGTCACCTGTGGTGACCTACTGACCTACTTCCCCTCACCCTCCCCCACTCTAGGGTGGGGGAGTATTTTACTATATCTCGTTGTACATCCGCCTCACCCTTCACCCTTCACCCTGCGCCAGGTGGGGGAGTATTTTACTATATAACATGTCTAACCCTCACCCTTCACCCTTCACCCTGCTCCCCCAGGCGGGGGAGTATTTTACTATATGTCGGTGTACCTCCACCTCCCCCAGGGAGTATTTTACTATATCTCGTTGTACATCCGGCTCACCCACCTCACCCTGGTGGGGGAGTATTTTGCTATATGTCATTGTACATTCGCATCCCCCAGGCGGGGAGTATTTTCCTATATAGCCTTTGTTCCACCTCCACCTCCACCTCACCCTGCGCCTGCGCCTGCGGATTCGCTCGAAAAGGGACCTAATATACTACTACTGACATTAAGCTTATACGTGTCATCAGTTTTCGAATTAATTTTACGTTAAAAACAGTAGGCTCGTCAAAAAAAGCGTGATTAGCCCACCTTCACCTAAACATTGTTCAGTGTTGTGATGAAAAATTAATTAAAATAAACCGGGAGTGATCTCCCCTAAATTTTCTCGAATATTCTTATATAAAAACAACAGGGGATGGGAACTCGGGATATAGCTATGATTTTTAATCCATTTTAAATACTTAAAATTTTTACAATAGAATAGAATCTCATAGAAAAAAGTATTGCGCACCAAGCGAACGCCGAATAAAGATGTTCATAATGATACACAATATTATTAATACTTTATAATTTAGAAGCGTTTTTGAGAAATCGGAAATAGCGTAAATTAGTACTTCCCTTCAACGGAAATTACTCAAAATTTGACAGAACAAAGAGAATTAGATCTTTTACTTACATGTGAAATTTCATTTATCTGAAATAGTACTCAAGTTATAGGCTTTTGAAAAATTCAAAGTAGAAAAAGTACCACTTCCTGTTATCGGAAATCGCTCAAAAGTTGATACGGATCTACGATTTTGATAAAATACTTATATATGACATTTCATCAACCTAGCTGTAACGGTACTCTAGTAATCGTGTTTACACACAGACACACACACACACACACACACACAGACATACGGACAAGATTGCAAAATTATGTTTTTCCGTATCAGTGAGATGTAAAACGTCGAAATTTGTAAAAATCTCGATTTTTTTTTTGCACGATTACAATACTTTCTCTATACTTCGTATATACGAGAAAGTAAAGACAAGTACACATAGAACTGCGTAATACGCATTAAAATTTAATACGCTTTTTCGAAAACGCCACTTTACCAAATTTTCATTTGGGTATTGAGTGTATAATGAAACAATAGCAAATTTACTGCAAACACATCGGTTACACAATTTGGAAGTATGACAGTTTTGACATTTAATTTCGTAAAAATGTAATTAAAAATCAGATCATTTTTTACCAACCGTAATTAGCGAGTAGATGAAATCCAATCCAATCCAGAAGTCACCACTTAACGTGCCAAATCCTTGTTTGTATTCTGTCCAGTTTTTTACAAAATCCACACCAGGTATAATTCGACGCTGGTAGTTTTTTGTTTAAAAATTTAAAATATTCAACAATTAATAATAAGTGACATAAAAATAAACAATTTTCGTAAATTACAGTTCCTCTATAACATATACCTGGATAAGAATCCAACCACCTCCGTCAGTTTTAGTATCGCATAAGAAGTTTTTTCCCAACATTGTCATAAGTTCCCGTTCTGCATAGCAACGCTTCATTGATAATTTCTCACAAACTGCCTTTAAGAAAAGGATATGGTTTTATAATCTTCATTGTTTTTAATAAATAATCTATTATGTAATAATACATCAAAATGGAAAGAAATGAATTACTTGTAATTAATTATGCATTTTTGTTTGAAATTGATCAGCATGCATGCATTTTATAATTTTTAAACCGAAGTGGTTTAATTATATTACTATACAGAATATAAAGAAAGTGTGGTAATCGTACACAAAAATCACATGACAGTTTTCACAGTTTTACTTCTCAGTTTTTTATCATATACGGAGTATAGGGGACTTATTTTAATCGGGCAAAAATTCTAAATCCAGATTTATCAAAATTTCGCTGTTTTGTGCGTAATCGAGTCGGAAATACTGGGCTTTGCAGTTCTGTCAGTATATGTGCATATGTGTATGTGTATCTGTGAACACGATATTTTGAGTACCGTAACAGTTAGGTTGATGAAATTACATATACATGTATTACATAAAATTGGTAGTTCTGTATCAACTTTTGAGCAATTTCCGGTAACCGGAAGTGGAACTTATTCGACTTTTGTTTTTTGAAAAGCTATAACTTGAGTACTGTTTGGGATAGATAGACGAAATTTAATATATAAGTAAAAGATTTAAATCCCTGCCTTTGTCAAATTTTGAGTAATTACTAATAATCCAGACTTTTATAACCATTGTTTGCCCTTTGTTTGTTGCGCAATATTTTGTTCTAAGATATTCTATTCTATTTAAAAAATTGAAGTAATTAAAAATGGATTGAAAATCATGACTATATCCCGAGTTGCAATCCCCCGTAGTGTAATATAAGTATATTCAAGAAAGTTTAGCAGAGATCACTCCCGCTTTATTTCTCGGTGAGTTTGTTGTTTTTTCATTTATAATTGGGATTTAATCTAAAGAGTTAACCAATCTTTGCCAACAATTATTAAAGTTTTAAGTGGATAATTAAATTCCTGTAGCCCCCCTAACCCACGAACTTTAAAACGACTTTGAATAAGTTTCTTTTTGATAACTACAGTCCTTGCAAAAAAAAACTATTGATAGCATACAAAAATACATGTGCCTAACATCAATTATGACTCCACAAAGTACAATGCATATGAAGAAAAAAATTAAATATTAAAAATGGGAGGTGTTGATGTGTAAGTAATGCAACTAGTATTTCTTACCCGCCATCACATGTTACTCATTAGCCAAGTTTGATTACAAACCGATTTCTGATTCACATACATTTTGTTATTATAGAAGTTTACCAAACAAAACTTATTTATACATGAAGAATCTGGATTGTGTTAACAAAATAGAAAGTTTAACACAAGAAAAGCGTATCGTCTACAACATATCACAGTTAGAATCGCAGCCTAAAACAATGTCGAACAATGACTAAGCTCACTTTTCTACATTGATTAACGCAAGCATTAAAATACACTTTTAAATAAAGCATATATATATATATATATATATATATATATATATATATATATATATATATATATATGTGTTTGTGTGCTTGTGTGTTGAAGTATTGAAAGTAAGTATGCTGTCGTTTAGATTTTTAATTTTTTTTTACTCTTGTTAATTTTTTGACTATATTTTTAACGTGTATTACCAGTTGCTTTTGGTTTCTGTTATTAAGGTTTCAAACTTTAAAATTAATAATACTCTTTAAAACAATTATGTAATTTATATTTTTATAGATTATAATATACAACATATATAGTGCTGATTCTAATGAGAAAAAGCAACTAAGAACGGAAACCGTTTTAATGAGAATATTAATTTAATATAGTTCAATCGAATATATTTTAATAACTTAGTTTGATAGAAGGCCAAGAAACAAAATACAAAAAAAAACTTACCGGAGGAGTCAGACACCTTCGTACTTCACAACGTGGTGCATCGTAAACCACTAGTTTTGGAGTTAAAAAAATAATAATACTATTAAAAAATGTGTAATGTTTGATTAAAAAAAAAGCCATTACTTTGTACACTTCCCCTCTCTGCGCCAGCCTCTCTTTGCTTAGCACCAAGGGTTTTTCTTACACTAATTAGGTTCCTATGTTTACCTCGACTGTTTAATTATACTTCATGTTATTGTATAATATGTAGTCACTTCTAAACAAACATTATTTTTCAACTGATACACATACACACACAGGCACATATATATTTATATATATGTAAAAGAAACAATGACTCACCTTTAAACCCCTCAGCGCCTGTGTATAGAGATGGTAGTTTGATGATAAGTGCAACAACTAGCAGACCTGTAAAAAACATGGTGTGTTCAGTCAGCTCGTTTGGAGATGGTGTGTTTGCCACAGGCTCCTATAACTTGTGTTAGCCACGTTGTCAGATTGACAGAATGAGATCACCAGACAACAGATGCTGAAAAGATTAAAAATCGTTTGTTAGAGTTGATTAATATTTAATTTAGAAAAGCTGTATTTTAACCCTTTATTTACGGAGTTAGGTCAGTGGCGGAACTAGAAAAAAAGGGCCACCCCGCAAAGAATATATATATATATATATATATATATATATATATATATATATATATATATATATATATATATATATATATATATATATATATATATATATATATATATATATATATATATATATATATATATATATATATATATATATATATATATATATATATATATATATATATATATATATATATATATATACGAAAATATGATACATAGAATACTCATTTCGGGCTTGTTCGAGTTTTTTAAAAAATAATTAAAAATACTTAGTTTCTATTAAAAAGTAAAAACAAGTTACACCACTTCATTTGTGTTTTAATATGTTTGCTATAATGCCTCCAATGAATACGTCAGTCGAAATAATATGAAACATGAAAGCTGTGTATGTGTAATGTTTTTTTTATGTTTTTTCTTGTATCTATATTATTAGTTTTAAATACATTTCTGTTTTATGCTTTTTCATTCTTTATTATGTATTTTTTTAAATAATTAAGAGAAGTAATTGCTTTTTAATTTGTTTAATGCAAATCTATTAAAAGGTGATTAAGAGCACACATATTTGACTATTTAAAAAAGGGAAATAAGTCATGGAAGTGGTTTGAACATTTGCGTATCTTTCACACGATGGATTTATTTTCAAAAGAAATTTGCCGACAACAGCATGTTTGATTGTAGGAGAAAGAGGACTCGAGATGGTGTCTATAGAATAAAGATAATCAAATAGCAGCTGCAGTATTCTTTTTACAAAACATCCATCAAGTCAAAAATGCAAGAAGATTTTTTTTTAACTGTAAAAAAATTGATTATGGTCGGCTGCGGGCCCCTAAACGTCCTGGGCCCACCCGCAATGCGGGGTCTGGCGGCACTGTAGTTCCGCCCCTGAGTTAGGTTCTGAATGAAATTTTTTCTTAAACAATGTGTTAGCATATTGCTTTTGGCACATTTAAAGCATATGTCAAAGGCAATTTCGTTTAAATAATTTTTAATGGCCCAATAGATATTGGTACTTATTATATGACTTTTTCCAAAAAAAATTGTTTTTACAAATCAGGAACAAACGATACAATTTATTAACTAATAACATGGCAATCATTATAACAATCATTTTTTTTGTAATTTTCACACATAAATACAGCACAAAAGTATATTTAGAGTACAATTTTTACTGGATTTTCTATCGGAACACATCTTAGACCTCAAACACAGCAACAGTTGCCGACATGTCATGCTCCCTCATTGTTGTCTGTGGTCTTTCTGGTGTAGCAACGGTTGCCGGACTGAACATGCTTTTTCTGGAAGCTTCTAACAGCTATTACAACGAGCCGCATAAACAAACAAAAGCCTAGTCATTCAGTACACAACTACTAGTAATACTAGTATAATTGTAGCCTACTAGAATGTTATGACAAGTCTACACTACAGTGTAAAGTTCATCAATAGAAGTGAGCTCAATGTGTTTAGGATAGCCGTAGTGGCCTGTTGTTTTCTGTTTACTGATTAAAATTTACCATATAGAATATAGATCTATACTATAAGCAGAAGTATGGATTATTACTAGTCTACAGGTATAAATTACGTGAATGCTAGTTATTGTAGACAAGACAGTTGATTGCAGTAAATATAACTAACAAATTAAATCTGAGTACCGGAACTAGGCTTTGGTATACAAATGAAGTATACTAAACCTAGTAAACGAGCCTGCAACTGCTTCTTTTAATCTTGTTATTCTTTTACCACTAGAAATCAACAACTACACTTACCCTTACCCTTATCTTGAACCAAAACCATTACCGAATATTTTCTTCTTCTTTCGGGTCATTCATATATGACGCCCACCCCCCCAGTCCACACAAAAGTCGATTTTTTGGACCCCCCCCCCCCCTAGGGTAAATGCAAAGTTACTCCTAAAAATATAGAGTACGCACAATGTGTAATAAAAAGCTTTTATAAGTAAGGAATCACTATCTAACTGTGCTGTGCATGGTCAGAAAAACCGAGTATTGATAATGAGTGCGGCAGCCAGTAGATCTCTCAATGTCTCCAGCATGTGCTTGAGGTAAAGGCTTGTAGGACATTTCGACCTCTGACCACAGCACACGAATACCTATACGGGTTATATGGAAACAGCTGGTTTAATAAGGTCAGAGTAGATTGGAGTTTAATTTAGCAAGATCTATTCTAGAAGATGATGTAAAATTAAACCTAGGTCGATGGGTTAAGGTAAACATGCAAGCTATATACGAAAATGTACATCAAATTCTCTATTTCAGCTTCAACAATCTGCAATGTTACGTGTTTTCTTTAGTTGGTTGATTAGACCAACAGGTTGACAGCCTACATGCATGTTTGTTTAGTTTTTTTGCTCATCGTCTATATGCCAGTTTGTATGGTTTGTGTGTTGACAGCCTACATGCATGTTTGTATTTTTTTATGGTTTCCGTTTTGATAGACTTTATGCAAGTTTATATGGACACGATTCTATAGATATCTTAATAGTTTTTCCATTGGATTGAAGTTCATTAATCGACTTTGTCAACTTTGTCAACTTGACTGTGAAAACCCGATCTACTTGGTGGATGTTAAGAGTGAGGTGGATTATGTAAATGTTACATAGCACAGTTAGATAGTGATTCCTTACTTATAAAAGCTTTTTATTACACATTGTGCGTACTCTATATTTTTAGGAGTAACTTTGCATTTACCCTAGGGTGGGGGGGGTCCAAAAAATCGACTTTTGTGTGGACTGGGGGGGTGGGCGTCATAAATGAATGACCCGAAAGAAGAAGAAAATATTCGGTAATGGTTTTGGTTCAAGATAAGGGTAAGGGTAAGTGTAGTTGTTGATTTCTAGTGGTAAAAGAATAACAAGAATAAAAGAAGCAGTTGCAGGCTCGTTTACTAGGTTTAGTATACTTCATTTGTATACCAAAGCCTAGTTCCGGTACTCAGATTTAATTTGTTAGTTATATTTACTGCAATCAACTGTCTTGTCTACAATAACTAGCATTCACGTAATTTATACCTGTAGACTAGTAATAATCCATACTTCTGCTTATAGTATAGATCTATATTCTATATGGTAAATTTTAATCAGTAAACAGAAAACAACAGGCCACTACGGCTATCCTAAACACATTGAGCTCACTTCTATTGATGAACTTTACACTGTAGTGTAGACTTGTCATAACATTCTAGTAGGCTACAATTATACTAGTATTACTAGTAGTTGTGTACTGAATGACTAGGCTTTTGTTTGTTTATGCGGCTCGTTGTAATAGCTGTTAGAAGCTTCCAGAAAAAGCATGTTCAGTCCGGCAACCGTTGCTACACCAGAAAGACCACAGACAACAATGAGGGAGCATGACATGTCGGCAACTGTTGCTGTGTTTGAGGTCTAAGATGTGTTCCGATAGAAAATCCAGTAAAAATTGTACTCTAAATATACTTTTGTGCTGTATTTATGTGTGAAAATTACAAAAAAAAAATGATTGTTATAATGATTGCCATGTTATTAGTTAATAAATTGTATCGTTTGTTCCTGATTTGTAAAAACAATTTTTTTTTGGAAAAAGTCATATAATAAGTACCAATATCTATTGGGCCATTAAAAATTATTTAAACGAAATTGCCTTTGACATATGCTTTAAATGTGCCAAAAGCAATATGCTAACACATTGTTTAAAGAAAAATTTCATTCAGAACCTAACTCAGGGGCGGAACTACAGTGCCGCCAGACCCCGCATTGCGGGTGGGCCCAGGACGTTTAGGGGCCCGCAGCCGACCATAATCAATTTTTTTACAGTTAAAAAAAAAATCTTCTTGCATTTTTGACTTGATGGATGTTTTGTAAAAAGAATACTGCAGCTGCTATTTGATTATCTTTATTCTATAGACACCATCTCGAGTCCTCTTTCTCCTACAATCAAACATGCTGTTGTCGGCAAATTTCTTTTGAAAATAAATCCATCGTGTGAAAGATACGCAAATGTTCAAACCACTTCCATGACTTATTTCCCTTTTTTAAATAGTCAAATATGTGTGCTCTTAATCACCTTTTAATAGATTTGCATTAAACAAATTAAAAAGCAATTACTTCTCTTAATTATTTAAAAAAATACATAATAAAGAATGAAAAAGCATAAAACAGAAATGTATTTAAAACTAATAATATAGATACAAGAAAAAACATTAAAAAAACATTACACATACACAGCTTTCATGTTTCATATTATTTCGACTGACGTATTCATTGGAGGCATTATAGCAAACATATTAAAACGGAGATTTTTTTAACAGACTAGAACTAATAGCAGTCACACAAATGAAGTGGTGTAACTTGTTTTTACTTTTTAATAAAAACTAAGTATTTTTAATTATTTTTTAAAAAACTCGAACAAGCCCGAAATGAGTATTCTATGTATCATATTTTCGTATATATATATATATATATATATATATATACATATATATATATATACATATATATATATATATATATATATATATATATATATATATATATATATATATATATGGGGCCCAAAAAAAATTCTTTGCGGGGTGGCCCTTTTTTTCTAGTTCCGCCACTGACCTAACTCCGTAAATAAAGGGTTAAAATACAGCTTTTCTAAATTAAATATTAATCAACTCTAACAAACGATTTTTAATCTTTTCAGCATCTGTTGTCTGGTGATCTCATTCTGTCAATCTGACAACGTGGCTAACACAAGTTATAGGAGCCTGTGGCAAACACACCATCTCCAAACGAGCTGACTGAACACACCATGTTTTTTACAGGTCTGCTAGTTGTTGCACTTATCATCAAACTACCATCTCTATACACAGGCGCTGAGGGGTTTAAAGGTGAGTCATTGTTTCTTTTACATATATATAAATATATATGTGCCTGTGTGTGT
The DNA here is from genome assembly GCF_028476545.2 of Physella acuta. Taxonomy (NCBI): domain Eukaryota; kingdom Metazoa; phylum Mollusca; class Gastropoda; family Physidae; genus Physella; species Physella acuta. Next base: position 328,576 of record NW_026732787.1, read on the forward strand.
ATGTGTAACAGTTGCAAAATAATGTTTGTTTAGAAGTGACTACATATTATACAATAAAATGAAGTATAATTAAACAGTCGAGGTAAACATAGGAACCTAATTAGTGTAAGAAAAACCTTTGGTGCTAAGCAAAGAGAGGCTGGCGCAGAGAGGGGAAGTGTACAAAGTAATGGCTTTTTTTTTTTTTAAATTAAACATTACTCTACACATTTTTAATAGTATTATTATTTTTTTAACTCCAAAACTAGTGGTTTACGATGCACCACGTTGTGAAGTACGAAGGTGTCTGACTGGGCCTCCGGTAAGTTTTTTGTATTTTGTTTCTTGGCCTTCTATCAAACTAAGTTATTAAAATATATTCTATTGAACTATATTAAATTAATATTCTCATTAAAACGGTTTCCGTTCTTAGTTGCTTTTTCTCATTAGAATCAGCACTATATATAATGTATATTATAATATATAAAAATATAAATTACATAATTTTTTAAAGAGTATTATTAATCTTTAAGTTTGAAACCTTAATAACAGAAACCAAAAGCAACTGGTAATACACGTTAAAAATATAGTCAAAAAAATAACAAAATTAAAAAAAAAATTAAAAATCTAAACGACAGCATACTTACTTTCAATACTTCAACACACAAGCACACACACACATACACACACACACACACACACACACATATATATATATATATATATATATATATATATATATATATATATATATATAAATATATATATATATATATATATTTATTTATTTATTTTATATATATATATATATATATATATATATATATATATATATATATATATATATATATATTATATATATATATATATATATTATATATATATATATATATATATATATATATATATATATATATATATAT